>NW_015640058.1:0-489 GCF_001515625.1 Sinocyclocheilus rhinocerous
GGGAGTGGGCGGTAATGGTCAGAAATACAGCGGGAGCGGGCTTAACAAAACTGTCACGCTCAGGCCAAGAAGCTGGCTGTTCACAGAGTGCTGTATCAAAGCATGTTAACAGAAAGTTGAGTGGAAGGAAAAAGTGTGGAAGAAAAAGATGCACCACCAACCGAGAGAACCGCAGCCTTATGAGGATTGTCAAGCAAAATCGATTCAAGAATTTGAGTGAACTTCACAAGGAATGGACTGAGGCCGGGGTCAAGGCATCAAGAGCCACCACACACAGACGTGCCAAGGAATTTGGCATCAAGAGCCACCGCACACAGACGTGTCAAGGAATATGGCCACAGTTGTCGTATTCCTCTTGTTAAGCCACTCCTGAACCACAAACAACGTCAGAGGCGTCTTACCTGGGTTAAAGAGAAGAACTGGACTGTTGCCCAGTGGTCCAATGTCCTCTTTTCAAACCAAGGTCCTAGAGTCTGGAGGAAGGGTGGA
>NW_015640059.1:0-181 GCF_001515625.1 Sinocyclocheilus rhinocerous
TGAGAGGAGAACTCCGAATTCAGAAAAGGAGTAGCGTGCTCATAGTCAACACTTTCATAAAGGGGAGCACTGCTAAACACTACCACGAGAACAGCCCACAGAGCGAGGAATCCAACTGCTGAGCAAGGGAGAGAATTCAAACGCTCGAAAGAAAGCACCATGCTCACAATAACCCTCAATG
>NW_015640059.1:232-547 GCF_001515625.1 Sinocyclocheilus rhinocerous
CTTCAAAAGTGTGTCAACAGAGACACACTGGTTGAGTGGAGCCCAAGGTACCGGGGTCTAAACCAACTCAGAGAAAGGGAACGAGGCTAATAACGTGTAACCATTACCATACAGCATTTCAGAAAGTGCGCAGAGTCTAGCGTGCACACTTACCACTATGTGGATTTTAGAAAGTGTGTAAAGTGCTCAGCGTGCCCACTTACCACTATGTGGATTTTAGAAAGTGCGCAAAGTGTTCAGCTTGCACACTTACCACCGTGTGGATTTCACAAAGTGCACAAAGCTTAGCGTGTGCACTTACCATAGCATGGATTT
>NW_015640060.1:0-1071 GCF_001515625.1 Sinocyclocheilus rhinocerous
TGTAATTACTAAATTTCTGTGTCAATCCATGTTAATTTTTACCGCAAATAATGCGTTGTCACTTTAATTCAGCACGTGCAGCACAGCAGAAATAGATTCCGTGCAGAAACGATCGTAGCATGACTGCTGCAGACGCACCGCTCCTGGAGCACACTGCCGGACCGCAATCGCGTGCAGTGTGAACGCTCTGATCCGTTAACATGGCCATGTTAATTTTTACTGCGAATATGATGATGTTAACATGGGTTAAAAAATACGCACCACAGACGGAGTGTGTGAACCTGGCGTTACGTTTGTATGCCCGCCCGGTCTGTTCTGTTTTTGTGCTCCATTTAGGCGCGCTGCATTCTGATTGGTTCGGATAGCATACTGCGGGAGGTCAGGGGCGCGGAAAATCGTGCTATAAAGCGATTTAGAAATCGTGCAAGTTCAAATCGCGATTTTATGACAATTTCGATTAATCGCACAGCCCTAATTGAGATTATTTTCTTGTCCTCCAATCATGCTGTAGAAAAGAGCCCAAATGATGTCACAATTTTAAGAAATGCTCTATTTGTTAATTTGAGGAAAACCATTGAGTGAAACATGTAGGACACAGCTAATGCTAAATATTCTTCATTTAAAACCAGTTTAAGCCGCAGTCAATCTAGACTTTGACCATGTGAAATTTCAACAGACACTGAAGAGCTTGTGATATGGCGTCACACTCTGCGGCGTCTTTCTTAAAAAAAATGAATTCAACATATAATAAATAATTTGAAAATGTACACATATACAACTGTAACGGAAGGGCGTGACATCGGAGTTGGACATCCACGTAGGGCTGTAACGGTATGGGATTTTTTCTTACCGCGGTGAAGAAGCAACAAACCATGTGGTTTGGCGGTTTAGCCCACTTATTTATAATAACAACCTTTTTTAAAGTGCAATATAAAAGAGGCTTTTTTCTGATTTGGGTTTTTCAAAGTGCAACATAAAAAGGGAACATCAGGCTATAGTCTTTTTTTTTACCCCCGCGTCGATAGACCCCGGGGTTTGGGAGTTACGGGTGGTTAAATTCGCGGTCCGGCG
>NW_015640061.1:0-3028 GCF_001515625.1 Sinocyclocheilus rhinocerous
TGAATAACTGGGCCACATTTAGATGTGGCAAATCCATCTGCTATCCTACATTACAGCACTTTGCTGATGGGAAACTCGGCCAATGGAAACTGCTCAAAGGTTTGCACTTAGATGTCATGTGCTGAGAGGAGCATGTGAAGTCGGGGATGTTGCGTATGATTAGATGAAGGATGTCGCATGCTGAAGTTTAATACTTAAAGTTGCAATGAAAGAAAGTAGCAACAGATCTTTTCTTCCATAGTTTGACATAGATATGAGTGAAACAGATTATCGGGGGAAAAATATGTATGGTGGGGGCATGATTCTATGCATCGGTTGTTGATTGGATTTTGAGATGTAAGTGTAACTCATATGGAGGCAGATTAACGTGAGCTTGCAGAAAAGGGTTTAAGCGGACTAAGGGGCTGTTCACACATAATGAGTTTTTCAATTTCACTGTGCTACTTTGCATTGTTTTTCTACGCAAACACATGCTAGACGGACATGTTTGTTTGTTGCGCTCACATCTTTTGTCTTTGTCGTGTGCATGACAATCTAGGTCAAAAAATAAATAAAGCTCACATTAAGATCTATAACAAATTTTTAGAAAATAGATAGGGTGAAATTTCAAGACCTTGACACCATGCATGAGCCATAGTAACAGTGATGCTTGCTTTAGCATTAACAACTAATGCTGAATCAAAGGACTCAAAATTATAGGCACAATCCAGACTGTAAAACTGCATGCAATGAAGTCTACACACTATAGATTATGCAACTATCCCATATTATATGCTAGGGATGGACTGTGTACTTGAATAGTACGACAAATCATCGATGAAACTAATGATCGATGCATGATGGGACTGAATTCTAGAAACACTGCATTTTACTGAATTCTAACAGTAACAATTATACACAAGCGTGTCAAAAATGGGTCTAATTTTCAATTTTGCAATTGGTTATAGAAGTCATTTTCTCCAACACTGCACATACATACCTAAAACACAGGACATGTTCCTCCATTTTTTAAACAGCTAGATGGCAAGCAACTGATTAAATCACAAGATGCTGAAATGCATTTCAAAAAGTATTTTAAGATGTTTTCGTGCACATGGGAATCCTATGCAGAATAAGCTGATGACGTGTGAGTGGGATGACCATGCAAGATGACAGTCAGTGGATGCAGTAATCAGCATGTTGAGTTCAGCACTCTCTATTCGAACCCAAAGCGTGTCATTAAGTATCACCACCCACCTGGCTGCCTCCCCCAGTCCCACATCTCAATGATGGAGTGATGGAAAGATGAAGCCGCCGCCTCCTCCTCTTCCTTCTTTTCCTTATCGTTTGAATCATCTTTCTTTTGGGTGCAATCAGCACAGTCCTCTGTGAAGTGGAGAAATTTTAGACATTTAGAAAACTAGAAATCATCATGAAAAGAATCCAACTTTACAAATATCTAGAAATCCACTAGGAATCAATGGTAACGTGGCTTTTTACCTGGATGGGCGGACTCTTCTCGGTCAAAGACAATCTCTCCATCCTTCACCATCTCGTTCCACATCTCGTTCAGTCCTTCAGGAGAGAAGGCTCGCTGTACCAGAGAGGAGATATTATTATAGCTGTATAATCTTTACCAATTAATTATAGACCTAACGTTTAACTAATATATATAAATATATATACACACACAACAACAACAACAACATCATGTCTCACATACAAAAATGGCAGATAAGGCAGATATCTTTTGGTGACTGACCATTAGCATCTGTAACATTTCTATTTCGGCCAACTAGTCAGCACATTAAAATGCCTCCAAAGGCTCACTGAGGACTTAGCGATAATTACTGAAATTCAGAGCCCAGACTCAAGTTTCAAATGTTAAAAATTAATTTAGACACCAGACTTCAAACTGTAAAAAGCAGAAAGACTTTCACAACCACTGAGTTGAGTGAGGCTAAGAACAGCTACAGCACCTTGAGCAATACTCCAGACAAATGTCACAGAGACCCAAACACACAGATACACATAAACAGCATTTTGAGGTGTTGATTTCTTCAGCTTCACTTCACTACCAGGAAGCAGTACTAAATTCATCCAGTGTTTTGAAACTGAATCTGTTGAACAATTATTCACAGCACATTCATTTTCCCTTCAAAACAAGAGGATATTTTTGCAAAAAAGATGTCAATAATGATATAGTGGTTAAAAAAGGCATAATGGCAAACCATAATTAACAGAGAATTGGGCAGTCTGGAGAGAAATAAAATTGCTGTGTAATCACTTTAATATAGCAATGTACCAACTGACAGGGCTTATTGTATAGTTTAAAGCATTAGCTGACAAAGATTTTTTCCATGAAAAAAAAAAAAGACATACTGTACCTGATTATCTATATAATCAAGTGAAACAAGATCAAAATTGAATCAAATTGCAAGATTGTGAATCGAAATCTAAACAAATCAAAATTTGTCCCAGCACTACTTACTGAAATTATAAATATACATATGTACATTTATATATATACATACATACATACATACATACATATATATTAGGGGTGTAACGGTACGCGTATCGTGTACCGAATGGTTCACGGCCAAATTCCAAATGGAAGTGCGAGTGGCTGTGAATGACGGTGACGGTATATAAATGCATCATCATTCATTCATAATGTACAAATTAAGCTTTTAATGTGATTTAAACTTTAAAAGTACATTAAAATAGAAACAACACAAAGTTCTTCAACATGGAAAGCAATAGAAATGTAGTAACTAAGTCATTTCCCCAGATAATTCTTTCATATCGGGCTCTGTAATTTTGTTCCTTAAATAACCCATGATTTAACTAAAATGAGGGAACAAATTAATAAATCGATGAAGATTTATCATGAAATCTTTCATTTCCCTTAGATGCGAAAACAGTGATAAAAAGTGAATGACAATAAAATAAACCTGCGAAATTCGAGGGTTAGACGGTGAGGATTTAGGAAAAGAAACAATGACTAAATATTATCGAATTTGTGGAAATTCGTGACCAACCGGCA
>NW_015640062.1:0-438 GCF_001515625.1 Sinocyclocheilus rhinocerous
ACACGCGAACGGTTGCTGTTTACGGTGTTTGTTACCACGACAACCATCCGAGTCAGTGCACGGCGCCTACAGGTGTACGGCACTGTGAGTAGCATGAGCGCTCAGACTGACCCGCAAACATTTCAGCAGTTATAGGCCTGTGTGTCCCATATTTCTGTCGACTGAACCAGCCATGCCATTAATTATGAATTTATCAGTCTTTTGCATGCCAAAGTCAATTTCTGCATAGAAATATTACGCCAAATAGAAGCAGAAAATCGTGCAATACGCACTTTCATGAGATCGTTTTAGCTTACAGCAATTCAAGGCTATTTTACAAATGGGAAAACAATGAATTCATGACAATGTTTTACATTCAAGCTACCCGTAAAATACTTTAATTACTTTCTACTTTAAAAGCGTCTGAAATGCAATAAAGTAATTTTAAAGCTGTTTTTT
>NW_015640062.1:1043-1298 GCF_001515625.1 Sinocyclocheilus rhinocerous
TGGACGAGCAAGCATAGGCACGTGCCTAGAATGCCTATGCGTAAATCCGGCCCTGACTGTGAGTGCACAAAAATAAAAGTAGACCCTTTACAGTTTAGAATGATGTATTACTCTTACCTTTCTTTATGAGCATGACTGCATATTTAAGTTGTTTCCACTGTTAGAAAAAAAATGCAAGTGATGGCGCTGGCACCTCCATGTGCTGCCGAACGTGCTTTAGCTTCAACTCTCCGCACAAATGATTGGATATGCGTC
>NW_015640063.1:0-1354 GCF_001515625.1 Sinocyclocheilus rhinocerous
TTCACATTATTTGGATGAGTTGCCGCCAGTGTCCTTCGATAGCATTGATGTTTCAAGTTTGCTTGGAAGAATGGAGCAGCTGAGTGTTGAGCTTTGTTCTATGAAACACGCACTGCAACTACATGTTAATGTGGGTGAAGATCTACGAGCTATCACAGTGGATATTAATCGAAGAGTGTGTGCTTTGGAGCAATCGACGGATATGATGCGAGCCGGCGGCTCGGAGGGGTTGGCAGCAACGGACAGAGCTACACTGATCGAGGGTACGGCACTCGGGGCAGCATCACTGGAAACTTTGGATACGGTCATTGGCGAAGGAGTTGCGGTGGCGAGGTCATTATCTTTGAATGCTCAGAGAGTGGAAAGTTCTGTGACAATGGAGGGAGCTACAGGATTAACATCTTCCTCAGATTCTCCGAAGTGGAGTCGCGTGGTGAAAAAAGGTCGTCGACAAGGGTTTGTGAATGCTGATTCTAAAACAAGATCGCCTGCTGTCATTCCCAGGCAGAAAAAGTCAGGTAATGTCATGTCTGTTGTTGGTACTGGAGTTGGGGGTAACATCAGAATGGTTAAGACCAAACTGGTGAGTGTTTTTGCCTCCAAGTTTACACCTGACTTAGATGCCTTGACTTTGTCTGACTACCTGAAAGAAAAACTTGGACGCGATGTTGCTTGTCAGAAGATTGAAACTGTACAAAGCAGATACAGTTCATTTAAAGTATCTGCTGAATGTAATGAAGTCAGTGAAATGTATGACCCGCAGCTCTGGCCTGAAGGGGCTTTTGTTAGACGCTATTACGAGCCGCGTAGGCGGGTCAAATTCCACAAATTCTACACTAGTTGCTGGGGAAAGTGTGCGCCCTCGGGTAGAATGAACAAGTGTTGGTGCCCCCCATGGACATTCGAGTTGTGTCATACAACTGTCGTGGTCTGCGTGTGGGCCAGAGTGTTGGGGATAAAGCCCGCCGTATGGTTGTGGACAGTCTGTTGGAGAACTGTGATATTTTGTGCTTGCAAGAGACATTTTTAGCAATGCAAGATTTGGATAAATTGAATTCTCTTAATGATAATTTTCATGGTGCTGGTGAATCCACAGTAGATCTTGGTATGGAGTTAATCAAAGGTAGGATATCTGGGGGTGTAGCCATACTGTGGGAAAAAAAGTTAGACCCACTGGTTAAGGTAATTAGATTGGATGTTAATTGGTGTATTGCAATTCAGATTACTTATCAAGATAAGAATTTCATTATTCTAAATGTGTATACACCTTACGAATGCCATCATAATGAAGACGAGTATTTAAATAGATTAGCTTTTATCAGTTCTTTTATTGAAAGTTCTACTATTTCTAGTG
>NW_015640064.1:0-833 GCF_001515625.1 Sinocyclocheilus rhinocerous
AAGACGTCATAGGCGGGTGACGTAGCGACCAGGAAGCTATAAAGGTACGTAAGGTGGAACCGGCTTCAGCTTCAAGGAATGAAGCAAGCGCTCGCAGGGATGCCGGAAGTATGGCTATGAGACGCAGCGTAACCTGGAGACGTTCCCCTTCAGGAACTCGAGCTGCGTCCGAAGACACTACGGGAACGAGAATGCCCACGCCGCCAGACTTGCAAATCCCTGTCTAGTGTGGAAGAGCACAGCTAAGACAAGAGAACAGAAGAGCCAGGAGTGGCTCGCATATCAAGGCCATAGAACCTGACGAAAGTGAGGGGCGTGGACCATCCTGCTGCATTGCAGATGTTCTGCATAGATTCACCTGCTAGGAAGGCCTTGGAGGCCGCCATACTTCGGGTCGAGTGAGCCTTGACTCCCAGTGGTGAGGGGAGATCAGAGGACTCATAGGCAGTAGTAATGGCATCAACTATCCACCGACTGAGGGTCTGTTTCGTAGCAGGCAGACCTCGCTTAGGGGGACCATAGCATACAAGCAGTTGGTCCGCCCTCCTCCACAGGGCAGCTCTGTGGATGTACTTGACCCGTGCAAGTACGCTTCTGCTGGTCTGGCTCCCTGAAGGGAGGAGGACAAAAGGCCTGCAGCACGATAGGCTGTGGTATAACCGAGGGAACCTTCGGGACATACCCCGCTCGAGGGTAGAGAAACACTTTGGCCAGGCCGGGCGCAAAGTCTAAATAGGAAGGGGCCACTGAGAGGGCCTGAAGATACCCAACTCTCTTTAGAGAAGTAGTAGCTAGAAGAAAAGTAGTCTTAATTGTCAGGAAGCGATCAGAGA
>NW_015640065.1:0-3220 GCF_001515625.1 Sinocyclocheilus rhinocerous
AATGGGTGTCCCTTATTTTGCCTCGCTGAAGGTGGCAACCCTAGAAATATACATTTACACACAAACTGACCACCAAATGCGAAGGCTAGAAAGCTGCGGAGCATCTGCTAGCCCGGAAGCAACCGCAACTGGTAGATTTAAAGAAAAATACTGCCGTTTGGCAAATAAATCATTGTACGTACTTATTCCTAACTCTTTAAGCTTTAAGTTACATTTCAAATGACAAATGACTTATAATCATGTTTATATGAATTATCCCGTGAACTTATTCTCTCAAATGGCCTGGGTATGCAAAGCATTCGCATCTTATATGGACAGAACGCTACTGCTGCACAGTACGCATATAAAAAAAACTGCCATTAAAAGCATGTATCAAAAAATAAATTGCTGCGTATGTAGCCTTCTTAAGACTCACATCCAGATCACCCTGCATCAGTTAACTTTGTTGCATCCTACTAAAAGTAGCCAAATTCTATTAGGCCATATTTACAATTTCAAGCTTCCAATTCAATTAGTCAGTGTCAAGTGTTACATCCAAGAAGTGGCCTCACTTGTCAAGTGTAACAACCAGAAGTGGTCCTCATCTGTTTTATAATATTACGTTCTCTTTTATAAACGTCTAATATTATGTTTATAATATTACGTGTTACGTTCCCTTATCATGTCTAGGGGAGGGAAGGTCACGTAACAGAATAAAAATGGTGTTGTGTGTGCGCGTACGCGTCAGCAATGAGGATCAGTGACCAACCTCAAAAGAGTAAATTACAAAAAGAGAACCCCAATTCACAACGTAAATGAAGGAAAGTATAACATTTTTATTGGAATATGCAGGAGGGTTTCCAAGTCTTCAAGAGGGAGCTCAGGCCAAAACTACAAACATAATACATCTACCTAATAAACAGAAACTAACTAACCTACCAAAAGAAAAGGAAACAAAAATACATCAAAATACCTTAACTTCCTTACTAACATAAACAGGAGAAAACAAGTCCAGAAAGAAAATGGCACCCCCTCTCTACTTAACCCCATCCCAAATTAACAATGCAAACTTACGTTAAAGATACAATAACAAAACAAAATACAAACAAATATTAGCTTACAAATAACAGGATTTCTGGTGGTAAAGATGGAAGTTACAACAGCAGTTAGATTAACCCAATATCACTAAGGGAATCCAGTCAGCAAAATATGGTTCATTGTCAACAAAGGACCCCTTGAAAAGCAAGGGGAGAGAAACCTCACAACAGAGCCTCCACACACACACACAACCACACATTCCGTGGTGGAAATGCTGCTTAAATCTCCACCGCTCCCTCTCATCCTCCAATCCAGTGGTTCTCAAACCTGTCCTGGAGTACCCCCAGCCCTGCACATTTTGTATGTCTCTCTCATCTATCACACCTGATTCAACTCATCAGCTCATTAGTGGGGACTGCAAGACCTGAAGTGGGTGTGTCAGATAAGGAGGCATATAAAATGTGCAGTGCTGGGGGTACTTCATGGAGAGGTTTGAGAACCACTGCTCCAATCAGTGTAAACAGCCAATCATTGGTGACAGGTGGTGGCCATTACTTCCTACTTGCAAGAGAGAGAGAGAGAGAGAGTGAAAAAAACAAATACGTCCTGGGACGTAACACCCTCACCACACACACAAATTTTTTTTTGTAATTTTTAAAACCCAACAGGACAAGTCTTGATAACCCCAAAACCTAAGTTCTGGACAAAGCATCAGCTACAAGATTGTCAACTCCCTTTTTATGCCAGATTTCAATATTATACTCCTGCATAATAAGGGACCACCGCATTAGACGTTGATTGGCATTGGACATTCTCATTAGAAACACCAAGGGGTTATGATCAGTATAAACTGTAATGGTACCAGGACTTCCACCCAAATACACCTCAAAATGCTGAAGTGCTAACAATAGAGCTAACGCTTCTTTCTCAATTGTGCTGTAATTTTGTTGGGTCTTAGAGAACTTCTTGGAGAAAAAAGATACAGGATGCTCGATTCAAGCTTGATCTTCCTGCAGCAGGCATGCACCTGTAACTGGAACGGTCATGAAAAATTGGGGGCAGAGAGAACCGGAGCAGTACAAAGTTGATCCTTAGCAGCATTAAAAGCACTCATAAAGTCCACACAAACTTCCTAGATGTACTTAGAAGGTCAGTAAGGGGTGAAACGATAGCAGCAACGTTTCTAAAGAAACCCTGATAGTACCCAGCCATCCCTAAGAAGCGCCGCAACTTAGTTTGTTAGTTGGGGTAGGAAACTCAACAATTGCACAAATCTTAGCCTCCACTGGCCGCACCTGACCTGGTCCAACACGTTTGCCAAGATATGTAACAACAGCCTTAGCAAATTCACACTTGGCTAGATTCAAAGTTAAAGAAGCATCGGCCAACCGGCCAAACACTACATCCAGCTTAGCCAAATGGTCCTCCCAAGAGTTTACACTATGACATCGTCCAGATACACTTCACAGTCTAGTACCCCTGACAACACTTTGTTCATAAGCCGCTGGAAAGTGGAAGGTTCATTTCGTGCAAATGTTGTTTTTCCCTCAACATTTAAAGGGGTCATATGATGCGATTTTAATTTTTCCTTTCTCTTTGGAGTGTTACAAGCTCTTGGTGCATAAAGTAGATCTGTAAAGTTGCAAAGACTAAAGTCTCAAATCCAAAGAGATATTCTTTATAAAAGAGTCAGCCACGCCTACCTAAAACGACTCGTTTGGCAGGTCTTCCAGCCATTTCTATCAAACCTTTACAATTAATCCAAACTGCCGCTGTAAGATTAATCTTTAATGAGACGAAAAAACGCAAGTCACACCTCTGTTCATCAATTTGCAATGGCTACCAGTAGCTGCTCGCATAAAATTCAAGGCATTAATGTTTGTAAAAAAAAAACTAACACTAGCTTTCTATTTTTTCTATTCTATCCACTTGTTTTTCTTTGTGTGTGTGGATCTGTGTGGATATATTAGGGCTGTCAATTGTTTAATTTTTTTTATCTGATTAATCACATCCTTTTTCTGTGATTAATCGCGATTAATCGCACATTTCATGAAATTAAGCATAGACCATTTATCTTGTTTCAAATGTTTATTTTGTCATAATTTGCTATAACCAGCAAAGTAAACCAAAAGATTGAAGGGTGATTCTCAAAAATCTATATTTTCTGCAAGCTTTTTTCAAGATAAATTTAGATGTCTTCCCA
>NW_015640065.1:4198-4876 GCF_001515625.1 Sinocyclocheilus rhinocerous
ACATGACAAATCAAAACATTATCGTGAATGTGTGTGGAAACAACGTGAATGTACAGAAATGTCTGTGCCTGTGCATAAATACAATGTGCGATCAGTGCGTCAACAGCACTCATACACGCATTAATATAATGGACTCACTTGTGCTTATTGTATGACTCCTGTACGCCACCGCAATCGACTTTACCTTGATTGCAGTCTTCATCCATCAAAACTTTACTAGCGAGACTGGTTATCCAGTCGCGTCTCATCTGGCCATACAGCGGTGGGATGTGTTGACAATCCGTTCAGTCTGTACTTCACACAGCGTGTGTGACGTGTGAGGGTTCACGCTCTTCAGAGACAATCACAGAATATGACAGAGCTCATGTTTTAAAGCGAAACACACTGGAATGAATAATTCACTGAAAACGCAATGCGAGTCTCTGTTCTCTCTGCAATCTCTGATGTAATGAGCCTGGTTTCCTTTATATTAGCGCTGTTTTGGATGGATTGTTTGAAGGCATTCGCTTACTGGATCATTGGACTAAAAACTTTCCCGGAGTTTAGCAGCTTAAAATGATCTAATCGCAAGCAGAGTAGCAAAATTGGGTTAAAGGGTTAGAATAGAAATTGTGCTTCAGTAATTTTGCGTTAATTGCGTTAAATTATTTTAACGCGTTAAGGATTGTAAAATTAATC
>NW_015640065.1:4904-5369 GCF_001515625.1 Sinocyclocheilus rhinocerous
TGGCCCAGATACGTTTGAGGATAACTGGGCCACAGTTGTGGCATCATATAAGGGCCACTTTAGGCTCACAGCCACATTAGCCAATGCTTACCGTGCCATATCTTTGCCAAAACTGGCCCAGATACGGTTTAGGATAACTGGGCCACATTTGTGGCATCATATAAGGGCCACTTTAGGCTCACAGCCACATTAGCCAGTGCTTACCGTGCCATATCTTTGCAAAAACTGGCCAAGATACATTTGAGGATAACTGGGCCACATTTGTAACATCATATGCGGGTCACTTTAGACTCACAGCTACATTAGCCAATGCTCACTGTGCCATATCTTTGCCAAAACTGGCCCAGATACGTTTGAAGATAACTGGGCCACAGTTGTGGCATCATATAAGGGCCACTTTAGGCTCACAGCCACATTAGCCAGTGCTTACCGTGCCATATCTTTGCAAAAACTGGCCAAGATACA
>NW_015640065.1:6824-7130 GCF_001515625.1 Sinocyclocheilus rhinocerous
GCTCACTGTGCCATATCTTTGCCAAAACTGGCCCAGATACGTTTTAATGTACCTGGGCCACATTTGCTGAAACATATGTGGACCACATTTGTTTACACCCTGATTAGCCTTTGTTGATAATGCCACATTTTTGCCAAAGTTGGCCCACATTTGGTTGGCACTATTTGGGCCATAATCATTGTTTACCACATGGGCCACTTTAGGGTCATATTCAGATTACACATTGCCGTCAACACCGCATCTTTACCTACAGAGGCCCACATGTGATTTGATACATTTGGGCCATTTATGCTGTTTTACATATGG
>NW_015640065.1:7486-26224 GCF_001515625.1 Sinocyclocheilus rhinocerous
CTCACAGCCACATTAGCCAGTGCTTACTGTGCCATATTTTTACCAAAACTGGCCCAGATACGTTTTAGAATAACTGGGCCACATTTGTGGCATTATATACGAGCAACTTTATAGGCTCACAGCCACATTAGCCAGTGCTTACTATGCCTTATCTTTGCCAAAACTGGCCCAGATATGTTTTAGGATAGCTGGGCCACATTGGTATCATTATATGCAAGCCACCTTTGGCTCACAGCCACATTAGCCAGTGCTTACTGTGGCATATCTTTGCCAAAACTGGCCAAGATACGTTTGAGGATAACTGGGCCACATTTGTGGCATCATATGCGGGCCACTTTAGACTCACAGCCACATTAGCCAGTGCTTACCATGCCATACCTTGGCCAAAACTGGCCCAGATACGTTTGAGGATAACTGGGCCACAACATTGCCGTCAACACCGCATCTTTACCTACAGAGGCCCACATGTGATTTGATACATTTGGGCCATTTTTGCTGTTTTACATATGGGCCACTTCAGGCTTACATCCATTTTGTCCAGGCCATAAGAAGGCCAGCAGTGCCGTATCATTGCCTTAAGTGGCCCACATCCGCATGCTACCTGCGATTGCCCGTTCCACCCACTCTGCTGGTACACCACGACCAGCTGATTATCCAATTCTGCGGTCGACGAAAGGTTCAAAAGATGAAGATCAAACTGAAACTTGCCTCTTGGAATGTGCGTACACTCTTAGAATCTGCTGGTTGTCATGAAAGGAGAACTGCAATTATTGCTTGTGAACTGGCGAGATACAGAATAGACATTGCTGCTCTTTGTGAGACAAGATTTCCTGGAGAGACTGAATTTACAGAAGTCAATGCTGGCTATACATTCTTCTGCATTGGGCAGCCTGAGGGTCAGCCAAGGCAGGCTGGAGTTGGATTCGCTGTGAAAACATCACTACTACCACTCCTAGAAGTGCAACCGCGAGGCCTGTCGCCAAGACTGATGACTTTGCAGTTGATGCTTATGACAATAGCGCGGTTTTGATCAGTGCTTACGCACCCACAATGGCTGCCAGTGATGACCAAAAGGAGTCATTTTATGAACACCTTAATACTATCTTACGGTCAGTGCCTCATAAACACAGGCTCTTCCTCATGGGTGATTTCAATGCTTGTGTGGAAAGTGATGTCCTTGCATGGCCCAAAGTCTTGGGGCAACATTCAATGGGAAACGATAACACAAATGGCACTCTGCTGTTGGAGATATGTGCACAATATGAGCTGACGATCACAAACTCCTTTTATCAGCAGGCGAACAAGTATAAGACCACGTGGCAACAAAGCACTGGCATGTGCTGGATTACATCATAATCCAGCAGGGACATCTCAGAGAGGTAAATATAACTCGAGCCATGCGTGGTACAAGCTCTGGTCCTACCACTGACTGCTGCAGAGCGTAATATGTCTGGACCTAGCTCCATCACGACGATATAGAGCCAAAAGGTGAAAGCGACTGGATGTTTCTAAGCTTCATGCCGACTCATGCCAGGCTAACTTTTGTCAAACTCTTTCAGACAGGCTTAGTGCCTTGGACAATCAGTCTGCCATAAATGTTGAGAAGACATGGTCCAAAATCAGGACATTACATACAACACAGCTGTTGAAGTCCTTGGCTTCATCACATTCAAACACAAGGATTGGTTCGATGATCAGGATGTTGAAGCGCAAGCTTTACTGAACACCATGCATACAACTCATCTGGCGTGGATTAACGACAAATCCAGCACTGCAAAGAAGTCAGCATATACTCGGGCAAGAGTTGCAGCGCAGACTCGTCTGTGTGAAATGAAGAACGGATGGTGGCAGTCAAAAGCCGAGGAACTTCAAGCTTGCTGCAGACTGACATGACAGGAAGGCATTCTACCACAGCCTTAAGGCAGTCTATGGGCCTGCAAGAACCGGTTTTACACCTGTACGTGCCACTGACGGAACCCTACTTTCTGATAAGGCTGAGATCCTAAAACGCTGGGTCGATCACTTTCAGTCGATATTGAACCAGCCAGCTGCCTTTGATGAATCAGTACTTAGCGATATACCTCAGTGGCCAATGGCCTCAGATCTGGATGACATCCCGTCCCAGGAAGAAGTTGCATGTGCCATTAAGCACATGTCTTCTGGTAAAGCCCCGGGCCCTGATTGCATTCCAGGCGAGGTGCTGAAGGCAGGTGGACCAGCTCTTCTTGTTGCAGTTAATACATTATTCAGCAAAATATGGAGCGAGGAAGCTGTGCCTCAAGACTTCAAAGATGCGCTGATTGTTCATATTTATAAGCACAAGGGGGACAGAGCTTGCTGTGACAACTATCGTGGCATTTCATTGCTCTCCATTACAGGCAAAGTCCTGGCACGTATTCTGCTGAACCGACTCAAACAATACGTTTATGACAGCCACATCATCCCGGAAAGTAAGTGTGGATTTTGTGCAGGCCGTGGCACTATGGACAAGGTATTCACTGTCAGGCAGATTCAAGAGAAGTGCAGAGAACATCGTGATCTTTATATGATCTTTATTAATCTCACAAAAGCCTTTGACTCAGTCTCTCGCACTGGACTCTGGCTCATTCTGTGCAAGATCGGATGCCCAGAGAAATTCATCAACCTTGTCCGTTCATTTCATGATGGCATGTTGCGTCAGGTGTTGCACGATGGAGAGCTGTCTGACCCATTTGGCATTTCAAACGGCACCAAGCAGGGCTGTATGCTCGCCGCACTGTTATTCAACATCTTTTTTTCCATGATGCTATCTGTGGCTTTTAAGGACTGCGACATGGGTATTCCAATCCAGTTCCATACAGATGACAGCATTTTCAATTTACGCAGGCTCCAGGCTTGCACAAAGACACATTCCACAACCCTGCATGACCTTCTGTACGCAGATGACTGTGCACTGATGGCACACACTCTCACTGAAGCACAATCACTATTTGATTATTCTAGAAGAGCAGCTTCCCGGTTTGGGCTCACTGTCAGTTTAAAGAAGGCAAAAGTCTTGTTACAAGCTGCGACAAGTCAAATTCCAACCCACTGGTAATTACTGCAGGTGACACAGTTCTGACAGCAGTTGACGCATTCTGCTATCTCGGTAGCATTCCCGCAGCTGATACCACAGTGGACTGTGACATTAGTGCTTGTATCGCAAAAGCCAGCACTGCCTTCGGTCGATTGTCCAAGAGAATATGGGATGAGCACGGCATTCGGTTGGACAGTGTATAAGGCAGTCATCCTCACAGTTCTGTTGTATGGATCTGAGACTTGGACCATATATCGTCAGCAGATTGCCAAACTTGATCAGTTCCACATACGCTGTCTTCATCGTATTGCGCATGTCAAATGGCAGGACAAAGTCCCAAACACTGAGGTACTCCAGACCTGTGGCATTACTGGTATTGCTGGTTGCTGCTCAGTTCCGCTGGTCTGGACACATTGTACGCATATCAGATCTGCTCTTGCCAAAGCAGGTTTTCTATGGGCAGCTCCAGAGCGGTACACGCTCCCAAGGAGGTAAATTCAAACGTTACAAGGATGGCCTCAAATCCAATCTGAAACTGTGCAATATGGACCTGCACGACCTTGAAAAGATGGTCACAGACAAGACCTCATGACGAGCACAGTGCCATGCTGCTATACATTCTTTTGAGTCCAAACGGATTACCGCAGCAGTAGACAAACAAAGACGCTGAAAGTTTAAGAGTCTATTCTCATCGTAGGACACATCAGCAGCAACTGTGACAAGATCTGTCACGTCAGCTCAGACCAAGTAGTCTTTTGAGTTTTTTTTTCTCTTTAGGCACTCACATATGCGTGTCACAAAGTGCTCCGTCTCCTTTTTCATATGGGGCCAGTAAAATCGCTCACGAATTAAATTTAGAATTCTCTCTGTCCCGAGATGCCCCATGTCCTGATGCAACTCCCTGTAAACCGTTTGATGGTACTCTCTGGGTAGAATAAGTTGGCTTGTCTTTCCCGCTCTTCTGTACAAGACTCCATCATCGCTCAGGTGCAGTCGTGTCCACTGTTTCAGCAGGAGTCTAACATCACTCGATTCTTTTTTGAGAGTATGACTGAATGGACGACTGTTACACTTTTTATACTCCAGGACACAGCTAATAACAGAGTCTTTCTGTTGGGATTGTTTGATCTGTTCCTGCGAAAGACTCAGATTAGTGGGCAGTGAGATTTCATCTTCCACCAGATGGACAGCTTGTAAGTCGATTCCTCTTGTCCACAGGGGAGCATCCTTGAATGTTAACATCACCCCCTGCACTGTAGCACTGATCACATCTTGATTGATCTCCTCCATGCAAAGTATCATGTACTGGTCAATGTCCAATGGTATGCTTGAAAAATGCGTCTGCATTGCACCTCCCTGGCCGATATTTGATGGTGAAATTAAAATCGGCCATCTCTGTGACCCAACGGTGTCCTGTTGCATTGAGTTTGGCCGTTGTCAGAATGTATGTGAGTGGATGATTTTCTGTGTACACTTCGAAATGTGGAGCGTGAAACAAGTAATCCCTAAAGCACTCACAGATAGCCCACTTTAGAGCCAGGAATTCTAATTTTCCTGAATGCATGTGATAGTTTTTCTCGGGTGGTGTGAGTGCTCTCGACCCATATGCAATCACTGACATCTTCCCTTTCTGCTTCTGATAAAGGACTGCCCCCAGACCGTCCTGTGACGCATCACAATGGAGGACAAATGGCAGAGTCAGGTCAGGATATGCAAAAATTGGTGGCTCTGTTAAGTGGTCAATCAGGGTGTTCAATGCTTCTTGGTGAGTCTGTGTCCAGGTTATGGGTGTGTTAGGGGATGGCTGTCCTTTTGACTTAGTGCTGACTCTTTATCTCTTTCCCTTAGGCTCAGGAGGTGATGCACTTTGTGGTGGTGCGGCTATCAGCTGATAGCGAGGACTTGCCAAGCGAGAGAAATTGGGTATGTATGTTCTATAGTAGAAGAGGAATCCCATAATTTTCCTCAGATCTCCTACTGTAGCTGGTGTTCAGAGCTTCAGGGCCTGTACTGGGGCTATTTCGGCTGGATCCATAGAATATCCATCCTCCGACACAATACAACCCAGGAAATGGACTTTCCTTTGGAATAGTGCACACTTGTGTGGGCTGAGTTTGACTCCGTGTTTCTGGTATCTCTGGAGGACTGTGCTAATATGGCTCACGTGATCATCGAAGGAGGCACTGTGAACAAGATTATCATCCAGGTAAGACTGACAGATAACATCATGCAAATCCTCCAGACAAGCTTCCATGTTCCTCTGGAATTCAGCTGGAGCTGAGCTAAAGCCAAATGGAATCCTGTTCTACTCAAATAGCCCCCAGGGTGTTATAAAGGCTGTTAGGGGTCGGTTCTCAGCATCAAGGAATCCTTGGTGGTAGGCCTTGCCCTGGTCCAAGACCAAAAACCAGGAACTGCCACTCAGGGAGTCCAGAATATCCTGGATCCTGGGAATGGAGTGCCTGCCAGGCACAGATTTTTGATTTAACTCACAATAATCGCAACAAAGTCTCAGGCTCCCATCCTTTTTCCTCACACATAAAATTGGCGAGGAGTAAGGAGATCTTGACTTGCTTATCCACCCCCGGTTCAACAGATCCTGAAGGTACTCTTTCACTTCCTGCAAAAGAGGCTTAGGCACAGATATGTGTGTCTTTTACAGGTGTCTTATGGAGGGTGATGTGCATATTAAGTGAGGGGATGCAACCAACATCCTTATCATCAAAAGCAAAAGCATTGCATTCTTCCCTCAATAGCTGACGCACAATCTGTTGCTGTGTCTCTGTTAAGTGTTCAAGCTTTATTGGGGGATCCCAATGACTTGGTCTCTCTGACTGTTGTGATGTAACACTCACCCCATATGTCTGCACTGTGGATGTCGGCTGCTCTATCACTTGCTCCATCTGAGTCTCATTTTTCTGGAAGGAATCTGCAGTTACTGGGTAAGTTGTCTTTATCACTTCCAGGTGGCCTAGTATGAGTAGTGGCGTAAGTATGATTGGGTGCTTTGCTGTATTAGCAATGGCAATTGGCACTTTTGCAGTCTTCTCATTACCGACTTTGACTACACCTTCCTGCATTATTAGACCCTCCGGTAGTGGTGATGGTTCACTTGGAGTGGAATAACAGGCTTTGTTCTTGAAATTGTCCCATGTGTGCTTGTGCATAGACAGTGGTCATTTGCCCTGTGCTGAGTTGGATCTTTTGTTTACCAACGCGCACAGTTCCAACAGTCACATTTGAATTTGCAGTCTTCAGCAGATTAAGCATCGTTCTTGCCTTATTTATTGATATGGAAAAATATTTGCTCACCCTTTGGACAGTGCTGGATTGTGGCCGACGATAGGATTTTCGGCTACACTAGCATCATTTGTTACCAGCATGGGTACTTGCAAAGTCCCTTCTGTGCCTCCATCATCACTCAATCGGAAACTCACTTCTACCCAGCCATCAAAGGGATCTCTATTTGATTCGCAGCTAATCCGGTGAGCGTTCCCGGCCCCAGGAGCTCCTCAATAGGTCTGACAGTCGTGTGTGGTAAGTATCGCTTTCTCCAGTCTGCATTAATAATAATGGCTTGGGCTCCTGTGTCCCATAAGGCTTCAACTGTGATGTCATTGAGCTGACAACGGACCAGGCATCTTTTTCCAATGATGTTCAAGAGCCTAGGTGTGGCAAGGGACAGTGAGTTGTCAACAGAAGTGGTCACATCTTGGTGAGAAACAGGCTGGATGTTATTTTCTTTACTGTCTTGCTTGCTTAGTACAGGTCTGGATGTCTGCCGCACTTGGGACCCAATGACAGGATGGACTACTGGGGGGGTCCAGTTCAGCAGTCCCCTCCCGTTTCCCGATGTTGGCCTCCGTTGACGGCAGCCCCGTGACAGATGTCCATCTTGACCACAGTGACAACAGTGCCTGCACTCTTCACCCTTTTGGGCCTACGGACATGAACAGCAGCCTTTGGACCTCATTTCAATTCGTAATTCGGAACACTTTTGTCATTTCCATGACATAGCAACACCTTAGCAATCGCCCCGGGTACACTAGCAACCGCATAGATACACCCTAGCAACCACCCCGAATACCTTAGCAACCGAATAGTAACACCTTAGCAACCGCCCCGGGTAACCTAGCAACCGCATAGCAACACCTTAGCAACCGCATAGCAACCGCCCCGGGTACCCTAGCAACCGCATAGCAACACCTAAGCAACTGCCCCGGGTACCATAACAACTGCATAGCAACACCTTAGCAACCACCCCGGTTACCATAGCAACCGCATAGCAACACCCAAGAAACCATCCCAAGTACCTTAGCAACCGCATAGCAACTCCTTAGCAACCGACCCCGGGAACCCTAGCAACCACATAGCAACACCCCAGCAATTGCTCTGGGTACCCTAGCAACCGCAAAGCAACACATTAGCAACCAACCCGGATATCCTAGAAACCGCAAAGCAACACCTTAGCAACCATCCCGGGTATCCTAGCAACCGCATAGAAACAAACTTGCAATCGCCCAGGGGTACCCTAGCAACCGCATAGCAACACCTTAGCAACTGCCCCGGGTACCCTAGCAACCACATAGCAACACCTTAGCAACCGCCCAGGGTGCCTTAGCAACCGCATAGCAACACCTTAGCAACTGCCCCGGGTACCCTAGCAACCACATAGCAACACCTTAGCAACCGCCCAGGGTAACCTAGCAAACGAATAGTAACACCTTAGCAACCGCCCCGAGTAACCTAGCAAACAAATAGCAACACCTTAGCAACCCCCCCTGGTACCCTAGCAACCGCATAGCAACACCCTAGAAATAACCCGAATACCTTAGCAAACGCATAGAAACACCCTAGCAACCACCCCGAGTACCTTAGCAACCGCATAGCAACACCTGAGAAACCGCCCCGGGTACCCCAGCAACCGCATAGCAACACCTTAGCAACCATCTCGGATACCCTACCAACCACAGAGCAACACCTTAGCAATCGCCCAGGGTACACTAGTAACCGCATAGAAACACCCTAGCAACCACCCCTGGTACCCTAGCAACACCCTAGCAACCACCCTGAATACCTAAGCAACCGCATAGCAACACCTTAGCGACTGCCCCGGGTACCCTAGAAACCACATAGCAGCACCCTAGCAACCGCATAGCAACACCCTAGCAACCACCCCAGTAACTTAGCAACCGCATAGCAACAACTTAGCAACCGAGCCGGGAACCCTAGCAACCACATAGCAACACCCTAGCAACAGCCCTAGGTACTCTAGCAACTGCATAGCAACACCCTAGCAACCACCCCAAGTACCTTAGCAACCGCATAGCAACACCTTAGAAACTGCCCGGGCACCCTAGCAACCGCATAGCAAAACCCTAGCAACCACCCCGAGTAGCTTAGCAACCACATAGCAACACCTTAGCAACTGCCCCGGGTACCGTAGCAACCGCAGAGCAACACCTTAGCAACTGCCCCGAATACCTTAGCAACTGCATAACAACAGCTTAGCAACCAACCCGGGTACCCTAGCAACCGCATAGCAACACATTAGCAACCACCCCGAATACCTTAGCAACCGCATAGCAACACCTTAGCAACCACCCCTGGTACCCTAGCAACACCCTAGCAACCACCCCGAGTACCTTAGCAACCGCATAGCAATGCCCTAGCAACCACCCCGAGAAACCTTAGCAACCACATAGCAACACCTTAGCAACCACCCCTGGTACCCTAGCAACACCCTAGCAACCACCCTGAAGACCTAAGCAAAAGCATAGCAACACCTTAGCAACTGCCCCGGGTACCCTAGAAACCACATAGCAGCACCCTAGCAACCGCATAGCAACACCCTACCAACAACCCCAGTAACTTAGCAACCGAATAGCAACACCTTAGCAACCGAGCTGGGAACCCTAGCAACCACATAGCAACACCATAGCAACAGCCCTAGGTACCCTAGCAACCACATAGCAACACCCTAGCAACCACCCCGAGTACCGTAGCAACCGCATAGCAACGCCCTAGCAACCACCCTGAGTACCTTAGCAACCGCATAGCAACACCTTAGCAACCGGCCCGGGTACCCTAGCATCCGCATTGCAACACCTTAGCAACCGCCCCGGGTACCATAGCAACCGCATAGCAACACCTTAGCAACCGCCCCAGGTACCCTAGAAACCGCTTAGCAACACCGTAGCATCTGCTCTAGGTACCCTAGCAACCGCATAGCAACACTTTAGCAATTGCCGCGGGTACACTAGCAACCGCATAGCAACACCTTAGCAACCGCCCAGGGTACCCTAGTAACCACATAGCAGCCCCCTAGCAACTGCATAGCAACACCTTAGCAACCGCATAGCAACACCCTAGCAACCATCCCGGGTACCCTAGCAACCACATAGCAACACCCCAGCAACTGTTCTGGGTACCCTAGCAACCGCATATTAACACATTAGCAACCGCCCCGGGTACCCTAGCAACTGCATAGCAACACCTTAGCAGCGACCCCGGTTACTCTAGCAACCACATAGCAGCACCCTAGCAACTGCATACCAACACCTTAGCAGCCGCATAGCAACACCCTAGCAACCACCCTAGTACCTAAGCCACCGCATTGCAAAACCTTAGCAACTGCCCCGGGTACCCTAGCAACTGCATAGCAACCACACAGAGAACCTTTGCAACCGCATAGCAACACCTTAGCAACCGCTCCGGGTACCCTAGCAACCACATAGCAACTCCCTAGCAACCACCCCAGTATCTAAGCAACATCATAGAAACACCTTAGGAACAGCCCTGGGCACCCTAGCAACCGCATAGCAACACCTTAGCAACCATCCCGGGTACCCTAGCAACCACATAGAAACACCTTAGCCACCGCCCGAGTACCCTAGTAGCCGCATAGCAAAATCCTTGCAACCATCCCGGGTAACCTAGCAACCGCATGACAACAGCCTAGCAACCAACCAAGTACCTAAGCAACCGCATAGCAACAACTTAGCAACTGCCCAGGGTACCCTAGCAACCGCATAGCAAAACCCTAGCAATCACCCAGAGTGCCTTAGCAACCGCATGGCAACACCCTAGCAACCGCATAGTAACACCGTAGCAACTGCCCCGGGTACCCTTGCAAGTGCAAAGCAAACACACCGAGTACCTTAGCAACCGCATAGCAACACCTTAGCAACCGCATAGCAACACCTAAGCAAACACCCCGGATACCCTAGCAACCACTTAGCAAAACCCTAGCAACCGCAAAGCAACACCTTAGCAAATTCCCTAGGTACCCTAACAAATGCGTAGCAACAGAATAGCAGCCACCCAGTGTAAATGAGCAACCGCATAGCAACACAGCCTAGCAACCATCCCGGGTACCATAGCAACAGCCTAGCAACCACCCGGAGTACCTTAGCAACCGTATAGCAACACCTTAGAAACCACCCGGGTAACCTAGCAACTGCATAGCAAAACCCTAGCAACCACCCAGAGTACCCTAGCTACCACATAGGAGCACCCTAGCAACCGCATAGCAACACCTTAGCAGCCGCTCAGGGTACCCTAGCAACCGCATAGCAACACCCTAGCAACAGCCCCAGTACCTTAGCAACCGCGTAGCAACACCTTAGCAATGATCGCCGGTACCCTAGCAACCGCATAGCAACAACTTAGCAACCACCCAGGGTACCCTCGCAATCGCAGCATAGCAACACCTTAGCAACTGCCCCGGGTACCCTAGCAACTGCATAGCAACACCTTAGCAAACACCCAGATTACCCTAGCTACCACATAGCAGCACCCTAGCAACCGCATAACAACACCCTAGCAACAGTCCCAGTATTTTAGCAACCGCATAACAACACCTTAGCAATGATCGCGGGTACCCTAGCAACCGCATAGCAACACCTTAGAAATCGCCCGGGTACCCTTGCAACCGCATAGCAACACCCTAGCAACCACCACGAGTAGCTTAGGAACCGCATAACAACTCCTTTGCAACCGGCCCGGGTTCCCTAGCAACCGCATAGCAACACCTTAGCAAATGCCTCGGGCACCACAGCAACCGCATAGCAACAACTTAGCAACCACACAGGGTACCATAGCAACCGCATAGCAACACCCTAGCAACCACCCCGAGTACCTTAGCAGCCGCATAGCAACACCTTAGCAACCGCCCCGCTTACCCTAGAAACTGCATAGCAACACCCTAGCAATGACCACCAGTACCCAAGCAACCACATAGCAGCACACTAGCAACCGCATAGCAACACCGTAGCATCCACTCAGGGTACCCTAGCAACCGCATAGCAACACCCTAGCAACAGCCCCTGTATTTTAGCAACCGCATAACAACACCTTAGCAATGATCCCGGGTACCCTAGCAACCGCATAGCAACACCTTAGAAACCGCCCGGGTACCATAGCAACCACATCGCAACACCCTAGCAACCACCACGAGTAGCTTAGCAACCGCATGACAACTCCTTTGCAACCGCCCCTGGTTTCCTAGCAACCGCATAGCAGCACCTTAGCAACTGCCTCGTGTACCACAGCAACCGCATAGCAACAACGTAGCAACCACGCAGGGTACCATAGCAACACCCTAGCAACCACCCCGAGTACCTTAGAATCCGCATAGCAAAACACGAGCAACCATCCCGGGTAACCTTAGCATCAGCTTAGCAACACCTTAGCAACTGCCCCGGGTACCCTAGCAACCGCATAGCAACCACCCCGAATAGCTTAACAACTGCATAGCAACACCTTAGCAACCGCCACAGGTAACCTAGCAAACACATAGCGACACCCCAGCAATTGCTCTGGGTACCCTAGCAACTGCATAGCAACACCTTAGCAAACGCTCCGGGTACCATAGCAACCTCATAGCAAGACCTTAGCAACCGCATAGCAACACCCTAGCAATGGCCATGGATACCCTAGCAACAGCAAATCAACACTCTTGCAACCACCCCAAGTACCTTAGCAACCGCATAGCAACACCTTAGCAACCGCCCTGGGTACCCTATCAACCGCATAGCAACACACTAGCAACCACACCGGGTACCATAGCAACCGCATAGCAACACTCTAGCAATCGCATAGCATCTTCTTAGCAACAGCATAACAACACCTTAGCAACCGCCCTGGGTACCCTAGCAACCGCATAGCAACACTCTTGCAACCACCCCAAGTACCTTAGCAACCGCATAGCAACACCTTAGCAACCGCCCTGGGTACCCTATCAACCGCATAGCAACACTCTAGCAACCACACCGAGTACCTTAGCAACCGCATAGCAACACCTTAGCAACTGCCCCGGGCACTCTAGCAACCACATAGCAAGACCCTAGCAACTGCTATGGGTACCTTAGCAACCGCAAAGAAACACCTTAGCAACCACTCGAGTACCTTAGCAACCAAATAGCAACACCCTAGCAACCGCATAGCAAAACCTTAGCAACTGCCCTGCGTACCCTAGCAACCGCATAGCAGCACGTAGCATCCATCCCAGGTACCCTAGCAACTGCATAGCAACACCCTAGCAACTGCTCTGGGTACCCTAGCAACCCCATAGCAAAACCTTATCCATCGCCCTGGGTACCCTATCAGCCGTAAAGCAAAACACTAGCAACCACCCCGGGTACCCTAGCAACCTCATAGCAACAACTTAGCAACTGACCCGAGTACCTTAGCTACCGCATAGCAACACATTAGCAACCACCCCGGGTAGCCTCGCAATCGCAGCATAGCAACACCTTAGCAACCACCCTAGTACCTAAGCCACCGCATTGCAACACCTTAGTAACTGCCCCAGGTACCCTAGAAATTGCATAGCAACCACCCCGAGTACCTTAGCAACCGCATAGCAACACCTTAGCAACCGCCCCGGGTACCCTAGCAACCGCATAGCAACACCCTAGCAACCACCCCGAGTACCTTAGCAACCGCTTAGCAACACCCTAGCATCCACCCCGAGTACCTAAGCAACCGCATAGCAACACCTTAGCAAACACCCCGGGTACCCTAGCATCCGCATTGCAACACCTTAGCAACCGCCCCGTGTTCCATAGCAACCGCATAGCAACACCTTAGAAACCGCCCGGGTACCCTAGCAACCGCATAGCAACAACTTAGCAACCGCCCAGGGTACCCTAGCAACCACATAGCAGACCCATAGCAACACCTTAGCAACCGTATAGCAACACCCTAGCAACCACCCCAGTACCTAAGCAACCGCATAGCAACACCTAGCATCCATCCCGGGTACCCTAGCAACCAAATAGCAACACCCTAGCAACCGCATAGCAACACGTTAGCAACTGCCCCGGGTACCCTAGCAACCTCAAAGTAACACCTTAGCAACCTCCTCGGGTACCCTAGCAACCACATAGCAGCACCGTAGCAACTGCATAGAAACACCTTAGCAACCGCTCTGTGTACCCTAGCAACCGCAAAGCAACACCTTAGCAAACACCCCGAGTACCTTAGCAACCAAATAGCAACACCCAAGCAATTGCATAGCAACACCTTAGCAACTGCCCCGGGTACCCTAGCAACCGCATAGCAACGCCTAGCATACATCCCCGGTACGCTAGCAACCGCATAGCAACACCTTAGCCAACGCCCGAGTAACCTAGCAGCCGCATAGCAAAATCCTAGCAACCATCCTGGGTAACCTAGCAACCGCATAGCAACACCCTAGCAACCACCCCAGTACCTAAGCAACCGCATAGCAACACCTTAGCAACTGCCCTGGGGACCCTAGCAACCGCATAGCAAAACCCTAGCAATCACCCCGAGTACCTTAGCAACTGCATGACAACACCCTAGCAACCGCATAGCAACACCTTAGCAACTGCCCCGGGTACCATAGCAAGTGCAAAGCAAACACACCGAGTACCTTAGCAACCGAATAGCAACACCTTAGCAACCACCCAGAGTACCTTAGCAACCGCATAGCAACACCTTAGCAAACACACAGGGTACCCTAGCAACCACTTATCAAAACCCTAGCAACAGCATAGCAACATCTTAGCAACTGCCCCGGGTACCCTAGCAACAGCATAGAAACACCTTAGCAACCACCCCAGGTACCCTAGCAAACGCAGCATAGCAACACCTTAGCAACCGCTCCGTGTACCCCAGCAACCGTAAAGCAAAACCCTAGCAACCACACCAGTACCTAAGCAACCGCATAGCAACACTTTAGCAACAGCCCCGGTTACCCTAGCAACCACATAGCAACACCTTAGCAACCATCCCGGGTACACTAGCAACCGCATAGCAACACCATAGCAACTGCTCAGGCTACCCTAGCAACCGCATAGCAACACCTTAGGCACCAACCCGAGTACCCTAGGAGCCGCGTAGCAAAACCCTAGCAACCATCCCGGGTACCTTAGCAACCATATAGCAACACCCTAGCAACCGCATAGCAACACCCTACGAAACAGACGAGTACCTTAGCAACCTCATAGCAGCTCCTTTGCAACTGCCCCGGGTACCCTAGCAACCGCATAGAAACACCTTAGCAACCGCCCCTCTTACCCCAGCAACCACATAGCAGCACCTTAGCAACCGCATAGCAACACCCTAGCAACCACCCCAGTACCTAAGCAACCGCATTCTAACGCTTTAGCAAATGCCCCGGGTACCCTAGCAACCACTTAGCAGCACCCTAGCAACTGCATAGCAACACATTAGCAACCAAATAGCATCACCCTACCAACTACCCCAGTACCTAAGCAACCGCATTGCAACACCTTAGCAACAGCCCCAGGTATCCTAGCAACCGCATAGCAACACCTTAGCAACTGCCCCGGGTACCTTAGCAACCGCATAGCAACCAACCAGCACCTCAGCAACCATCCCGGGCACCATAGCAAATGCATAGCAGCACCCTAGCAACTGTATAGCAACACCTTATCAACCGCATAGCAACACCCTAACAACCACCCCAGTACCCTAGCAACCACATAGCAGCACCCTAGCAACTTCTTAGCAACACCTTAGCAACCACATAGCAACACCATAGCAACGGCCCTGGGTACCCTAGCATCCGCATAGCAACACCCTAGCAACCACTCCTTATACCTTAGTAACCGCATAGCAACACCTTAGCAACTTTCCCGGGTACCCTAGCAACTGCATAGCAAACACACCAAGTACCTTAGCAACCGCAGAGCAACACCTTAGCAACCGGCCCGGTACCCTAGCATCCACATAGCAGCACCCTAGCAACCGCATAGCAACACCTTAGCAACCGCCCTGGGTACCTTAGCAACCGCATAGCAACAGCCTAGCAACTGCTCTGGGTACATTAGCAACGGCAAAGCAACACCTTAGCAACCACCCTGAGTACCTAAGCAACCAAATAGCAACACCCTAGCAATTGCTCTGGGTACCCTAATAACTGCATAGTAACAATTTAGCATTAGCCCCGGGTTCCCTAGCAACCGCAAAGCAAGACCTTAGCAACCATATAGCAACACCCTAGCAACGGCCCTTGGTACCCTAGCAACCGCAAAGCAACACTCTAGCAATCGCATAACAACACCTTAGCAAACAAATAGCAACACCTTAGCAACCGCCGTGGGTACCCTAGCAACCGCATAGCAACACCTTAGCAACCGCCCTGGGTACCTTAGCAACCGCATAGCAACAGCCTAGCAACTGCTCTGGGTACATTAGCAACGGCAAAGCAACACCTTAGCAACCACCCTGAGTACCTAAGCAACCAAATAGCAACACCCTAGCAATTGCTCTGGGTACCCTAATAACTGCATAGCAACAATTTAGCATTCGCCCCGGGTACCCTAGCAACCGCATAGCAAGACCTTAGCAACCATATAGCAACACCCTAGCAACGGCCCTGGGTTTCCTAGCAACCACATAGCAACACTCTAGCAATCGCATAGCAATACCTTAGCAACCGCCCTGGGTACCCTAGCAACCGCATAGCAACACTCTAGCAACCACCCCGAGAACCTTAGCAACCGCATAGCAACATCCTTGCAACTGCTCTGGGTTCCCTAGCAACCGCAAAGAAACACCTTAGAAACCACCCCGAGTAACTTAGCAACCAAATGGCAACACCCTAGCAACCGCATAGCAACACCTTAGCAACTGCCCCGGGTACTCTAGCAACCGCAGAGCAACACCTTAGCAACCACCCCGGGTACCCTAGCAACCGCATCATAGCAACACTTTAGCAACCACCTCGGGTACCCTAGCAACCTCATAGCAACACCTTAGCAACTGCCCCGGGTACTCTAGCAACCGCAGAGCAACACCTTAGCAACCACCCCTGGAACCGTAGCAACCGAAGCATAGCAACACCTTAGCAACCACCCCTGGAACCGTAGCAACCGAAGCATTGCAACACCTTAGCAAACACCCCGGGTACCCTAGCAACCGCAGCATCGCAACACCTTAGCAACCACCCCGGGTACCCTAGCAACCTCATAGCAACACCCTAGCAACCATCCCGGGTACCATAGCAAATGCATAGCAGCTCCCTATCAACTGCATAGCAACACCTTAGCAACCCCATAGCAACAGCCTAGCAACCCCCCCAGTACCTAAGCAACCGTACTGCAACACCTTAGCAACAGCCCCAGGTACCTTAGCAACTGCATTGCAAAACCTTAGCAACCATCCCGGGTACCCTAGCAACCACATAGCAACACCGCAGCAACTGCTCTGGGTACTCTAGCAACCGCATATTAACACATTGGTAACCGCCCCGGGTACCTTAGCAACCGAATAGCAACAGCTTAGCAACCGCATAGCAACACCTTAGCAACTGCACAGGGTAACTTATCAACTGCATAGCAAGACCTTAGCAACCAAATAGCAACACCCTAGAAATGGCCCTGGCTACCCTAGCAACTGCATAGCAACACCTTAGCAACCGCAAAGCAACACCTTAGCAGCTGCCCTGGGTACCCTAGCAACCACATAGCAACACTCTATCAACCACCCCGAGTAACTTAGCAACCGCATACCAACACCTTAGCAACCGCCCCGGGTACCCTTGCACCCGCATAGCAACACCCTAGCAACTGATCTGGCTACCCTAGCAACCGCAAAGCAACACCTTAGCAACCACCCCGAGTACCTTAGCAACCAAATAGCAACACCCTAGCAACTGCCCTGGGTACCCTAAAAACCGCATAGCAAAACTCTAGAAATCGCATAGCAACACCTTAGCAACCGCAAAGCAAAACCTTAGCAACCGCCCTGGCTACCCTAGCAACCGCATAGCAACACTCTAGCAATCACCCCGAGTACCTTAGCAACCGCATAGCAACACCTTAGCAATCGCCCCGGGTACCCTAGCATCCGCATAGCAAAACCCTAGCAACCATCCCGGGGACCCTAGCTACCGCATAGCAACACCCTAGCAACCGCATAGCAACACCCTAGGAACCACACCGAGTACCTTAGAAACCGCATACCAGCACATTCGCAACTGCCCCGGTTACCCTAGCAACTGCATAGCAACCACCCCGAATAACTTAAGAACCGCAGAGCAACACCTTAGCAACTGCCCCAGGTAACCTAGCAACCACATAGCAACACCTTAGCAACCCCCCTGGTACCCTAGCAACCGCATAGCAACTCCCTAGCAACCACCCCAAATACCTTAGTAAAAGCATAGCAACACCATAGCAACCGCCCCAGGTACCCTAGCAACCACATAGCAGCACCCTAGCAACCGCATAGCAACACCTTAGCAACCGCCCAGGGTACCCTATCAACCACATAGCAACACCCTAACAACATCACTAGGTACCCTAGCAACCGCATATCAACATCCAAGCAACGATCCTTGGTACCCTAGTAACCGCATAGTAACACCTTAGCAACAACCCAGGGTACCCTAGCAACCGCAGCGTAGCAACACCTTAGCAACCACCCCGGGTACCCTAGCAACCTGAGAGCAACACCCTAGCAACCGCCCCGAGTACCTTAGCTACCGCATAGCAACACCTTAGCAACCACACCTGGTACCCTAGCAACTGTATAGCAACACCCTAGCAACCACCCCAAGTAGCTTAGTAAAAGCATAGCAACACCATAGCAACCGCCCCAGGTACCCTAGCAACCACATAGCAGCACCCTAGCAACCGCATAGCAACACCTTTGCAACCATCACAGGTACCCTAGCAACCGAATAGCAACACCCCAGCAATTGCTCTGCGTACCCTAGCAACCGCATAGCAACACCATAGCATCCGCACCGGGTACCCTAGCAACGGCATAGCAAGACCCAGGCAACCACCACAAATACCTTAGTAAAAGCATAGCAACACCATAGCAACCGCCCCAGGTACCCTAGCAACCACATAGCTGCACCCTACATTTGCAACAATCACAGGTACCCTAGCAACCGAATAGCAACACCGCAGCAATTGCATAGCAACACCATTGCAACGGCCCTTGGTACCCTAGCATCCGCATAGCAACACCCTAGCAAGCACCACTTGTACCTTAGTAACCGCATAGCAACACCTTAGCAACTGCCCCGGGTAACCTAGCAACTGCATAGCAAACACACCGAGTACCTTAGCAACCGCAGAGCAACACCTTGGCAACGGCCGTGGGTACCCTAGTATCCGCATAGTAACAACCTAGCAACCACCCCTAATTCCTTAGCAACCGCATAGCAACACCTTAGC
>NW_015640065.1:27039-39824 GCF_001515625.1 Sinocyclocheilus rhinocerous
ACACCCCAGCAATTGCTCTGGGTACCCTAGCAACCGCATAGCAAGACCTTAGCAACCACCACAAATAACTTAGTAAAAGCATAGCAACACCATAGCAACTGCCCCAGGTACCCTAGCAACCTCATAGCAGCACCCTATCAACCGCATAGCAACACCTCAGCAACCACCCCGGGTACCCTTGCAACCGCAGAATAGCAACACCTTAGCAACCACCCCGGGTACCCTAGCAACCTCATAGCAACACCTTAGCAACCACCCCAGGTACCCTAGCAACCACAACATAGCAACACCTTAGCAACCACCCCGGGTACCCTAGCAACCTCGTAGAAACACCCTAGAAACCATCCCGGGTACCATAGCAAACGCATAGAAGCACCCTTAGCAACTGCATAGCAACACCTTAGCAACTGCATAGCAACACCCTAGCAACCACACCAGTACCCTAGCAACCACATAACAGCACCCTAGCAACTACTTAACAACACCATATCAACCGCTCTGGTTACCCAAGCAACCACATAGCAAAACTTTAGCAACCGCATAGCAACACCATAGCAACGGCCCTTGGTACCCTAGCATCTGCATAGCAACACCCTAGCAACCACCCCTTATACCTTAGTAACCGCAGAGCAACACCTTAGCAACTGCCCCGGGTACCCTAGCAACTGCATAGCAAACACACTGAGTACCTTAGCAACCGCAGAGCAAAACCTTAGCAACCGCCCCGGTTACCCTAGCAACCACATAGCAGCACCCTAGCAACCGCATAGCAACACCTTAGCAACCTCAAAGCAACACCTTAGCAACTGCCCTGACTACCCTAGCAACCGCATAGCAACACCTTAGCAACCTCAAAGCAACACCTTAGCAACTGCCCTGACTACCCTAGCAACCGCATAGCAACACCTTAGCAACCTCAAAGCAACACCTTAGCAACTGCCCTGACTACCCTAGCAACCGCATAGCAACACCTTAGCAACCTCAAAGCAACACCTTAGCAACTGCCCTGACTACCCTAGCAACCGCATAGCAACACCTTAGCAACCTCAAAGCAACACCTTAGCAACTGCCCTGACTACCCTAGCAACCGCATAGCAACACTCTAGCAACCACCCCGAATACCTTAGCAACCGCATAGCAACACCCTAGTAACTGCATTGCAACACCCTAGGAACCACACCGAGTACCTTAGAAACCACATAGCAGCACCTTCGCAACTGCCCCCGCTACCCTAGTAACCGCATAGCAACCACCCCAAATAACTTAAAAACCGCAGCGCAGCACCTAAGCAACTGCCCCAGGTAATCTAGCAACCACATAGCAACACCTTAGCAACAACCCCGGTACCCTAGCAACTGCATAGCAACACCATATTAAAATGCAATTAAAATATATATTTATTTCACTTCAAATAAGCATGTTGGGAATACAAATGTATTATAAACATACTACTTGAATTTAAAGTATATTTTTAATACATTTAATACTACGTATTTTTCACCTGGGTCCGCATAGCAACAGCCTAGCAACCACCACTAATACATTAGTAACTGAATAGCAACACCTTAGCAACTGCCCCGTGTACCCTAGCAACTGCATAGCAGCACGCTAGCAACCACATTGCAACACCGTAGCAACAGCCCTGCGTACCCTAGCAACCACATAGCAACACCTTAGCAACCATCACGGGTACCCTAGCAACCACATAGCAACACCCCAGCAATTGCTTAGGGTACCCTAGCAACCGCAAAGCAACACCTTAGCATCTGCCACGGGTACCCTAGCAACCGCATAGCAAGACCTCAGCAACCATATAGCAACACCCTATCAATGGCCCTGGGTACCTTAGCAACCGCATAGCAACACCTTAGCAACCACCCTGGGTACCCTAGCAACCGCATAGCAACACCTCAGCAACCATATAGCAACACCCTATCAATGGCCCTGGGTACCTTAGCAACCGCATAGCAACACTTTAGCAACCGCCCAGGGTACCCTAGCAACCGCACAGCAACACCCTAGCAACTGCTCTGGGTACCCTAGCAACCGCAAAGCAACACCTTAGCAACCACCCAGAGTAACTTAGCAACCAAATATCAACACCCTAGCAATTGCTCTGGGTACCCTAGCAACCACATAGCAACACCTTAGCATCCGCCCTGGGTACCCTAGCAACTGCATAGCAAGACCTTAGCAACCATATAGCAACACCCTAGCAATGGCCCTGGGTACCCTAGCAACCGCATAGCAACACTCTAGCAATCGCATAGCATCACCTTAGCAACCGCCCTGGGTACCCTAGCAACCGCATAGCAACAGACTAGCAACTGCTCTGGGTACCCTAGCAACCGCAAAGCAACACCTTAGCATCCACCCCGAGTACCTTAGCAACCAAATAGCAACACCCTAGCAATTGCTCTGGGTACCCTAGCAACCGCATCGCAACACCTTAGCATCCGTGCTGGGTACCCTAGCAACGGCATAGCAAGAACTTAGCAACCATATAGCAACACCCTAGCAACGGCCCTGCATACCCTAGCAACCGCATAGCAACGCTCTAGCAATCGCATAGCAACACCTTAGCAACCACCCCGAGTACCTTAGCAACCGCATAGCAACACTCTAGCAACAACACCGAGTACCTTAGCAACGGCATAGCAAACACCGTAGCAACCGCCCCTGGTACCCTAGCAACCGCATAGCAACACCCTAGCAACTGCTATGGTTACCCTAGCAACCGCAAAGCAAGACCTTAGCAACCATATAGCAACACCCTAGCAATGGCCCTGGGTACCCTAGCAACCGTATAGCAACACCCTAGCAACCACCCCTAATACCTTAGTAACCGCATAGCAACACCTTAGCATCCACCCCGAGTACCTTAGCAACCAAATAGCAACACCCTAGCAATTGCTCTGGGTACCCTAGCAACCGCATCGCAACACCTTAGCATCCGTGCTGGGTACCCTAGCAACGGCATAGCAAGAACTTAGCAACCATATAGCAACACCCTAGCAACGGCCCTGCATACCCTAGCAACCGCATAGCAACGCTCTAGCAATCGCATAGCAACACCTTAGCAACCACCCCGAGTACCTTAGCAACCGCATAGCAACACTCTAGCAACAACACCGAGTACCTTAGCAACGGCATAGCAAACACCGTAGCAACCGCCCCTGGTACCCTAGCAACCGCATAGCAACACCCTAGCAACTGCTATGGTTACCCTAGCAACCGCAAAGCAAGACCTTAGCAACCATATAGCAACACCCTAGCAATGGCCCTGGGTACCCTAGCAACCGTATAGCAACGCTCTAGCAATCGCATAGCAACACCTTAGCAACCAAACCGAGTACCTTAGCAACCGCATAGCAAACACCGTAGAAACCGCCCCTGGTACCCTAGCAACCGCATAGCAACACCCTAGCAACTGCTCCTGGTACCGTAGCAACCGCAAAGCAACACCTTAGACACCATATACAGACCGATACGATATTACAGACCGATCTCGAATCTCTCTTTTCTGTCCAAAATACTAGAAAAGGTAGTATCCTCACAATTATATTCCTTCTTAGAGAAAAATGGTATCTGTGAGGATTTCCAGTCAGGATTTAGACCGTATCATAGTACCGAGACTGCTCTCATTAGAGTTACAAATGACCTGCTCTTATCATCTGATTGTGGTTGTATCTCTCTATTAGTGCTATTGAATCTTAGCGCTGCGTTTGACACTATCGACCACAACATTCTTTTGAATAGACTAGAAAACTTTGTTGGCATTAATGGAAGTGCATTAGCATGGTTCAAATCGTACTTATATGACCGCCATCAATTCGTAGCAGTGAATGAAGAGGTATCATATCGATCACAAGTCCAGTATGGAGTACCTCAAGGCTCAGTACTAGGGCCATTACTCTTCACGCTTTACATGTTACCCTTGGGAGATATTATCAGGAAACACGGTGTTAGCTTTCACTGTTATGCTGATGATACTCAGCTCTATATTTCTTCGCAGCCCGGCGAAACATACCAATTTGAAAAACTAGCGGAATGCATAGTCGATATAAAAAACTGGATGATGAGTAATTTCTTACTGCTAAATTCTGAAAAAAAACAAGGTGTTAATTATCGGACCTAAAAACTCTGCATATAATAACCTAGAACACTCTCTAAGACTTGATGGCTGCTCTGTCAATTCTTCGTCATCAGTTAGGAACCTAGGTGTGCTATTTGATAGCAATCTTTCGTTAGAAAGCCACGTTTCTAGCATTTGTAAAACTGCATTTTTCCATCTCAAAAATATATCTAAATTACGACCTATTCTCTCAATGTCAAATGCAGAAATGTTAATCCATGCGTTTATGACCTCAAGGTTAGATTATTGTAATGCTTTATTGGGTGGTTGTTCTGCACGCTTAATAAACAAACTCCAGCTGGTCCAAAATGCAGCAGCTAGAGTTCTTACTAGAACCAGGAAGTATGACCATATTAGCCCGGTTCTGTCAACACTGCACTGGCTACCTATTAAACATCGTATAGATTTTAAAATCTTGCTAATTACTTATAAAGCCCTGAATGGTTTAGCACCTCAGTATTTGAACGAGCTCTTGTTACATTATAGTCCTCCACGTCCGCTGCGTTCTCAAAACTCTGGCAATTTGATAATACCTAGAATATCAAAATCAACTGCGGGCGGCAGATCCTTTTCCTATTTAGCGCCCAAACTCTGGAATAACCTACCTAACATTGTTCGGGAGGCAGACACACTCTGTCAGTTTAAATCTAGATTAAAGACCCATCTCTTCAACCTGGCTTACACATAACACACTAATACGCTTCTAATATTCAAATCCGTTAAAGGATTTTTAGGCTGCATTAATTAGGTCAACCGGAACCGGGAACACTTCCCATAACACCCGATGTACTTGCTACATCGTTAGAAGAATGGCATCTACGCTAATATTAGTCTGTTTCTCTCTTATTCCGAGGTCACCGCTGCCACCAGATCCAGTCTGTATCCAGATCAGATGGTCACTGCAGTCACCCGGATCCAGTACATATTCAGACCAGATGGTGGATCAGCACCTAGAAAGGACCTCTACAGCCCTGAAAGACAGCGGAGACCAGGACAACTAGATGAGCCCCAGATACAGATCCCCAGTAAAGACCTTGTCTCAGACGGCCACCGGGACAAGACCACAGGAACCAGATGATTCCTCTGCACAATGTGACTTTGCTAGCCTGAAATTGAACTGCTGGTTTTGTCTGGTCAGAGGAGAACTGGCCCCCCGACTGAGCCTGGTTTCTCCCAAGGTTTTTTCTCCATTCTGTCACCGATGGAGTTTTGGTTCCTTGCCGCTGTCGCCTCTGGCTTGCTTAGTTGGGGACACTTCATTTCCAGCGATATCGTTGACTTGATTGCAAATGATTGCAAAGATACTATTTAAACTGAACTGAGCTGGATGATGACATCACTGAATTCAATGATGAACTGCCTTTAACTGAAAAATGAGTGTTTACTATTGTCATTTTGCATTATTGACACACTATTTTCCTAATTAATGCTGTTCAGTTGCTTTGACACAATCTGTATTGTTAAAAGCGCTATATAAATAAAGGTGACTTGACTTGACTTGACTATCATCTGACTATTTCTATATATCTATCTATCTATCTATCTATCTATCTAACTGGGGCCCAGGTCAGGAAGCAGACAGACTGGCTAAACCGACCGTCTGCTAGCCGCCTCATGTCACAGAAATCAGTTAATTCTCAGCACATAGAGACTCTTTCACCTAGATATCACACTATAGAGATTGTGTCTGTTCCCCGAACTAGAAAATACAAAAAACGTCCAAACCAAATTAAGAGTAACAATTTAATTGATGTTCAACAAATAAAAAACAGATGCAATATGGATAAACAAATGATAAAGCTTGGCTTATTGAATATCAGGTCCCTTTCTACGAAAGCACTTTTTGTAAATGATATGATCACTGATCATAAACTAGATGTGCTCTGTTTGACAGAAACCTGGCTAAAACCTGATGATTACATTATTTTAAATGAGTCTACCCCCCAAGATTACTGTTATAAACATGAGCCGCGTCCAAAAGGTAAAGGGGGAGGTGTTGCTTCAATTTATAACAATGTTTTCAGTATTTCTCAGAAGGCGGGTTTCAAGTATAACTCGTTTGAAGTAATGGTGCTTCATATAACATTATCCAGAGAAACAAGTGTTAATGATAAATCCCCTGTGTCGTTTGTACTGGCTACTGTATACAGGCCACCAGGGCATCATACAGACTTTATTAAAGAATGTGCTGATTTTATATCCGAGTTAGTGCTGGCTGCAGATAAAGTTTTAATTGTTGGTGATTTTAATATCCATGTTGATAATGAAAAAGATGCATTGGGATCAGCATTCATAGACATTCTGAACTCTATTGGGGTTAGACAACATGTCTCAGGACCTACTCATTGTCGAAATCATACTCTAGATTTAATACTGTCACATGGAATTGATGTTGATGGTGTTGAAATTATGCAGCCAAGCGATGATATCTCAGATCATTATTTAGTCTTGTGCAAACTTCATATAGCTAAAACTGTAAATTCTAATCCTTGTTACAAGTATGGTAGAACCATCACTTCTACCACAAAAGACTGCTTTGTAAGTAATCTTCCTGATTTATCCCAATTCCTTAGCATTTCCAAAACCTCAGAACAACTTGATGATGTAACAGAAACTATGGACTCTCTCTTTTCTAGCATTTTAAATACAGTTGCTCCTTTACGCTTAAGGAAGATTAAGGAAAACAGTCTGACACCGTGGTATAATGAGCACACTCGCACCCTAAAGAGAGCAGCCCGGAAAATGGAGCGCAGCTGGAGGAAAACAAAACTAGAGGTATTTCGTATTGCTTGGCGGGAAAGAAAACCTATCCTACAGAAAAGCATTAAAAACTGCTAGATCTGATTACTTTTCTTCTCTTTTAGAAGAAAACAAACATAACCCCAAGTATTTATTCAATACAGTGGCTAAACTAACGAAAAATAAAGCATCAACAGGTGTTGACATTTCCCAACAGCACAGCAGTAATGACTTTATGAACTACTTTACTTCTAAGATCGATACTATTAGAGATAAAATTGTAACCATGCAGCCGTCAGCTATAGTATCGCATCAGATAGCTTGCTATAGATCGCCTGAGGAACAATTCCACTCATTCTCTACTATAGGAGAGGAAGAATTGTATAAACTTGTTAAATCATCTAAACCAACAACATGTATGTTAGACCCTATTCCATCTAAGCTCCTAAAAGAGGTGCTTCCAGAAGTCATAGATCCTCTTCTGACTATTATTAATTCATCATTGTCATTAGGATATGTCCCCAAAACCTTCAAACTGGCTGTTATTAAGCCTCTCATCAAAAAACCACAACTTGACCCCAAAGAACTAGTTAATTACAGACCGATCTCGAATCTCCCTTTTCTGTCCAAGATACTAGAAAAGGTAGTATCCTCACAATTATATTCCTTCTTAGAGAAAAATGGTATCTGTGAGGATTTCCAGTCAGGATTTAGACCGTATCATAGTACCGAGACTGCTCTCATTAGAGTTACAAATGACCTGCTCTTATCATCTGATTGTGGTTGTATCTCTCTATTAGTGCTATTGGATCTTAGCGCTGCGTTTGACACTATTGACCACAACATTCTTTTGCATAGACTAGAAAACTTTGTTGGCATTAATGGAAGTGCATTAGCATGGTTCAAATCGTACTTATCTGACCGCCATCAATTCGTAGCAGTGAATGAAGAGGTATCATATCGATCACAAGTGCAGTATGGAGTACCTCAAGGCTCAGTACTAGGGCCATTACTCTTCACGCTTTACATGTTACCCTTGGGAGATATTATCAGGAAACACGGTGTTAGCTTTCACTGTTATGCTGATGATACTCAGCTCTATATTTCTTCGCAGCCCGGCGAAACATACCAATTTGAAAAACTAGCGGAATGCATAGTCGATATAAAAAACTGGATGATGAGTAATTTCTTACTGCTAAATTCTGAAAAAACAGAGGTGTTAATTATAGGACCTAAAAACTCTGCATATAATAACCTAGAACACTCTTTAAGACTTGATGGCTGCTCTGTCAATTCTTCGTCATCAGTTAGGAACCTAGGTGTGCTATTTGATAGCAATCTTTCGTTAGAAAGCCACGTTTCTAGCATTTGTAAAACTGCATTTTTCCATCTCAAAAATATATCTAAATTACGACCTATTCTCTCAATGTCAAATGCAGAAATGTTAATCCATGCGTTTATGACCTCAAGGTTAGATTATTGTAATGCTTTATTGGGTGGTTGTTCTGCACGCTTAATAAACAAACTCCAGCTGGTCCAAAATGCAGCAGCTAGAGTTCTTACTAGAACCAGGAAGTATGACCATATTAGCCCGGTTCTGTCAACACTGCACTGGCTCCCTATTAAACATCGTATAGATTTTAAAATCTTGCTAATTACTTATAAAGCCCTGAATGGTTTAGCACCTCAGTATTTGAACGAGCTCTTGTTACATTATAGTCCTCCACGTCCGCTGCGTTCTCAAAACTCTGGCCATTTGATAATACCTAGAATATCAAAATCAACTGCGGGCGGCAGATCCTTTTCCTATTTAGCGCCCAAACTCTGGAATAACCTACCTAACATTGTTCGGGAGGCAGACACACTCTGTCAGTTTAAATCTAGATTAAAGACCCATCTCTTTAACCTGGCTTACACATAACACACTAATACGCTTCTAATATTCAAATCCGTTAAAGGATTTTTAGGCTGCATTAATTAGGTCAACCGGAACCGGGAACACTTCCCATAACACCCGATGTACTTGCTACATCGTTAGAAGAATGGCATCTACGCTAATATTAGTCTGTTTCTCTCTTATTCCGAGGTCACCGTTGCCACCAGATCCAGTCTGTATCCAGATCAGATGGTCACTGCAGTCACCCGGATCCAGTACATATTCAGACCAGATGGTGGATCAGCACCTAGAGAGGACCTCTACAGCCCTGAAAGACAGTGGAGACCAGGACAACTAGATGAGCCCCAGATACAGATGTTATTCCCCTGTAAAGACCTTGTCTCAGATGACCACCGGGACAAGACCACAGGAACCAGATGATTCCTCTGCACAATGTGACTTTGCTAGCCTGAAATTGAACTGCTGGTTTTGACTGGTCAGAGGAGAACTGGCCCCCTGACTGAGCCTGGTTTCTCCCAAGGTTTTTTTCTCCATTCTGTCACCGATGGCGTTTTGGTTCCTTGCCGCTGTCGCCTCTGGCTTGCTTAGTTGGGGACACTTCATTTCCAGCGATATCGTTGACATGATTGCAAAGATACTATTTAAACTGAACTGAGCTGGATGATGACATCACTGAATTCAATGATGAACTGCCTTTAACTGAAAAATTAGTGTTTACTATTGTCATTTTTGCATTATTGACACATTATTTTCCTAATTAATGCTGTTCAGTTGCTTTGACACAATCTGTATTGTTAAAAGCGCTATATAAATAAAGGTGACCATATAGCAACACCCTAGCAACGGCCCTGGGTACCCTAGCAACCGCATAGCAACACTCTAGCAATTGCATAACATCACCTTAGCAACCGCCCTGGGTACCCTAGCAACTGCATAGCAACACAGTAGCAACTGCTCTGGGTACCCTAGCAACCACAAAGCAAAACCGTAGCAACCACCCCGAGTACCTTAGCATCAAAATAGCAACACCCTAGCAATTGCTCTGGGTACCCTAGCAACCGCATAGCAACACCTTATCATCCACCCCGGGTACCCTATCAACCGCATAGCAAGACCTTAGCAACCACCCCTGGTACCCTAGCAACTGCAGAGCAACACCATAGCAACCACCCCAAATACCTTAGTAAAAGTATAGCAACACCTTAGCAACCGCCCCAGGTACCCTAGCAACTCTGCCCTAGGTACCCTAGCAACCGCATTACAACACCCAAGCAATGATCCCGGGTACCCTAGCAACCGCATAGCAACACCTTAGCAACCACCCCGGGTACCATAGCAACCTCATAGCAACACCTTAGCAACTGCCCCGAGTACCTTAGCTACCGCATAGCAACACCATAGCAACCACCCCGGGAACCCTAGCAACCGCATCATAGCAACACCTTAGAAACCACCCCAGGTACCCTAGCAACCGCAGCATAGCAACAACTTAGCAACCACACCGGGTACCCTAGCAACCACATAGCAGCACCCTAGCAACTACTTAGCAACACCTTAGCAACCGCTCCGGGTACACTAGCAACCGCATAGCAACACCCTATCAACCACCCCAGAACCTTAGCAACCGCATAGCAACACCTTAGCAACTGCCCCGGGTACCCTAGCAACCTCATAGCAACACCTTAGCAACCATCCCGGGTACACTAGCAACCACATAGCAACACCCCAGCAACTGCTCTGGTTACCATAGTAACCACATAGCAACACCTTAGCAACCGCATAGCAGCACATTAGCAACGGCCCTGGGTACCCTAGCATCCGCATAGCAACACCCTAGCAACCACCCCTAACACCTTAGTAACCACATAGCAACACCTTAGCTACTGCCCCGAGTACACTAGCAACTGCATAGCATACACACCGAGTACCTTAGCAACCGCAGAGCAACTTATTAGCAACCGCCCCGGGTAGCCTAGCAACCACATAGCAGCACCGTAGCAACTGCATAGCAACACCTTAGCAACCACCACGGGAACCCTAGCAACCACATAGCAACACCCCAGCAATTGCTTAGGATACCCAGCCAACCGCATAGCAACACCTTAGCATCCGCCCTGGGTACCCTAGCAACCGCATAGCAAGACCTCAGCAACCATATAGCAACACCCTAGCAACGGCCCTGGGTACCCTAGCAACCGCATAGAAACACCTTAGCAACCGCCCTGGGTACCCTAGCAACCGCATTGCAACACTCTAGCAACCACCCCGAGTACCTTAGCAACCGCATAGCAACACCTTAGCAACCGCCCCGGGAACCCTATCAACCGCAAATCAACACCCTAGCAACTGCTCTGGGTACCCTAGCAACCACAAAACAACACCCTACCAACCACCCCGAGAACCTTAGCAACCAAATAGCAACACCCTAGCAACAGCCCAGCGTACCCTAGCAACCGCAAAGCAACACTCTAGCAATCGCATAGCAACAACTTAGCAGCCGCCCTGAGTACCTTAGCAACCGCATAGCAACACCTCAGCAACTGCCCCCTGGTACCCTAGCAACCGCATAGCAACACCCTAGCAACCAGCGTACCCTAGCAACCGCAAAGCAACACTCTAGCAATCGCATAGCAACAACTTAGCAGCCGCCCTGGGTACCGTAGCAACCGCATAGCAACACTCTAGCAACCACCCCGAGTACCTTAGCAACCGCATAGCAAGACCTCAGCAACCATATAGCAACACACTAGCAACGGCCCTGGGTACCCTAGCAACCACATAGCAACACCTTAGCAACCGTCCTGCGTACCCTAGCAACCACATAGCAGCACCCTAGCAACCGCATTGCAACACCTTAGCAACCATCACGGGAACCCTAGCAACCACATAGCAACACCCCAGCAATTGCTTAGGGTACCCTAGCAACCGCATAGCAACACCTTAGCATCTGCCCCGTGTACCCTAGCAACCGCATAGCAAGACCTCAGCAACCATATATCAACACCCTATCAGCGGCCCTGGGTACCCTAGCAACCGCATAGCAACACCTTAGCAACCGCCCTGGGTACACTAGCAACCGCATAGCTACACTCCAGCAACCACCCCGAGTACCTAAGCAACCGCATTGCAACACCTTAGCAACAGCCCCAGGTACCTTAGCAACTGCATTGCAAAACCTTAGCAACCATCCCGGGTACCCTAGCAACCACATAGCAACACCGCAGCAACTGCTCTGGGTACTCTAGCAACCGCATATTAACACATTGGTAACCGCCCCGGGTACCTTAGCAACCGAATAGCAACACCTTAGCAACCGCATAGCAACACCTTAGCAACTGCACAGGGTAACTTATCAACTGCATAGCAAGACCTTAGCAACCAAATAGCAACACCCTAGAAATGGCCCTGGCTACACTAGCAACCGCATAGCAACACCTTAGCAACCACCACGGTTACCCTAGCAACCACATATCAGCACCTTAGCAACCGCATACCCTAACAACCGCATAGCAACACCTTTGCAACCATCCCGGGTACCCTAGCAACCGCATATTAACACTTTAGCTACTGCCCCGGGTACCCTAGCAACCGAATAGCAACACCTTAGCAACCGCATAGCAACACCTTAGCAACTGCCCGGGTACCTAAGCAACCGCATAGCAACCAACCAGAGTACCTTAGCAACCGCATAGTAAGACCTTAGCAACTGCCCCGGATAACCTAGCAACCGCATAGCAAACCGCATAGCAACACCTTAGTAACTGCCCCGGGTACACTAGCAACTGCATAGTAAACACACAGAGTACCTTAGCAACCGCCCCGGGTACCCTAGCAACCGCATAGCAACACCCTAGCAACCACCCCAATACCTTAGTAACCACATAGCAACACTTTACTTACTTTATTTTTACTTTTAGTCATTTAGAAGACACCTTTATCCAAAGCGACTTACAAACAAGAAAAAGTAATTAAAACTAAAAGCTAAAACTCTATAAATACTATATATATATATAC
>NW_015640065.1:40047-40127 GCF_001515625.1 Sinocyclocheilus rhinocerous
TAATAATGATACACTAAGCCAAACACCAAAAAACAACTACATATGTGTATGTACAGCCACACACATATACCACATATACA
>NW_015640065.1:42734-54396 GCF_001515625.1 Sinocyclocheilus rhinocerous
GTCGATGGTCTTTACACTCTTCGGTCTTCACACGACCGCTTCCGCGGTAAACTAAGCTTCTTTTTTATTCGTTTAACAAAACTCATAGGCTTAACAACCGCATAGCAACACCTTAGCAACCGCCCCGGTTAGGCTCATCAACCATAACTCCTTCAAAAACAGCTAGAAACCTTGGAGTTGTGATTGATGATAAGCTGAATTTCTCAGACCACATTGCTAAAACTGCCCGGTCCTGCAGATTTGCTTTATACAACATTAGGAAGATCAGGTCCTTTCTTTCAGAACATGCAACACAACTCCTTGTTCAAGCTCTTGTCCTATCCAGGCTGGACTATTGCAATGATCTCTTGGCAGGTCTTGTCATTTGCACTTATATATTGTTGCTCTTTTGTTAGTTTTGACTGCTTTTATAGTCCTCATTTGTAAGTCGCTTTGGATAAAAGCGTCTGCTAAATGACTAAATAAATAAAATAAATAAATAAATAAAACTCAAATTGAATTCAGCTGGACACACTTTCCTGTTTATCACAACAAATGGCCAAGCAAAGCGCGCGGTACGAGACCAAACACGATTTAGTACTAACACCTTAGTAACTGCCCCGGCTAACCTAGCAACTACATAGTAAACACACCGTGTACCTTAGCAACCGCAGAGCAACACCCTAGCAACCACCCCTTATACCTTAGTATCCGCATAGCAACACCTTAGCAACAGCCCGGGGCACCCTAGCAACCGCATAGCAACACCTTAGCAACTGTCACGGGTCCCCTTGCAACCACATAGCAACACCCCAGCAATTGCTCTGGGTACCCTAGCAACCGCATAGCAACAGCTTAGCATTCACCCGGGGTACCCTAGCAACCGCATAGTAAGACCTTAGCAACCATATAGCAAGACCCTAGCAACGGCCCTGGGTACCCTAGCAACCGCATAGCAACACTCTAGCAATAGCATTGCAACACCTTAGCAACCGCCCTGGGTATCCTAGAAACCGCATAGCAACACCCTAGCACCAACCCCCAATACCTTAATAACCGCATAGCAACACCTTAGCTACTGCCCAGGGTACACTAGCAACTGCATAGCAAACACACCGAGTACCTTAGCAACAGCAGAGCAACACCTTAGCAACCGCCCCAGGTACTCTAGCAACCACATTGCAGCACCCTACCAACCATATTGCAACACCTTAGCAACCGCCCTGGGAACCCTAGCAACCGCATTGCAACACTCTAGCAACCACCCCGCGTACCCTAGCAACCTCATAGCAACACCTTAGCAACCGCCCCGAGTACCTTAGCTATTGCTTAGCAACACCTTAGCAACCACTCTTGGAACCCTAGGAACCGCAGCATAGCAACACCTTAGCAACCAACCCGGGTACCCTAGCAGCCTCATAGCAACTCCCTAGCAACCATACCGGGTACCATAGCAAATGCACAGCAGCACCCTAGCAACTGCATAGCAACACCTTATCAACCGCATAGCAACACCCTAGCAACCACCCCAGTACCTAAGCAACCGCATTGCAACACCTTAGCAACCGCCCCGGGTACCCTAGCAACCACATAGCAGCACCCTAGCAACTGCATAGCAACACTTTAGCAACCAAATAGCAACACCCTAGCAACCACCCCAGTACCTAAGTAACCGCATTTCAACACCTTAGCAACAGCCCAAGGTACCCAAGCAACCGAATAGCAACACCTTAGCAACTGCCCCGGGTACCTTAGCAACCGCATAGCAACCAAACAGAGTACCTTAGCAACCGCATAGTAAGACCTTAGCAACCACCCCAAATACCTTAGCAACCGCATAGCAGCACCTTAGCAACCGCATCGCAACACCTTAGCAACCGCCCCGGTTACCCTAGCAACCACATAGCATCACCCTCGCAACTACTTAGCAAAACCTTAGCAACGGTTCCGGCTACCATAGCAACCGCATAGCAACACCTTAGCAACCACCCCAGTACCTAAGCAACCGCATAGCAACACCTTAGCAACAGCCCCGGGTACCCTAGCAACCGCATAGCAACACCTTAGCAACCATCCCTGGTACACTAGCAACCATGTAGCAACACCCCAGCAACTGCTCTGGTTACCCTAGCAACCACATAGCAACACCATACTAACGGCCCTGGATACCCTAGCAACCGCATAGCAACACCCTAGCAACCACCCCTAATTCCTTAGTAACCGCATAGCAACACCTTAGTAACTGCCCCGGATACCCTAGCAACTGCATAGCAAACACACCGAGTACCTTAGCAACCGCAGAGCAACACCTTGGCAACGGCCGTGGGTACCCTAGTATCCGCATAGTAACAACCTAGCAACCACCCCTAATTCCTTAGCAACCGCATAGCAACACCTTAGCAACTGTCATGGGTCCCCTTGCAACCACATAGCAACACGCCAGCAATTGCTCTGGGTACCCTAGCAACCGCATAGCAACACCTTAGCATTCACCCTGGGTACCCTAACAAACGCTTGGTAAGACTTTAGCAACCATATAGCAGCACCCTAGCAACGGCCCTGGGTACCCTAGCAACCGCATAGCAACATTCTAGCAATAGCATTGCAACACCTTAGCAACCGCCCTGGGTACCGTAGAAACCGCATAGCAACACCCTAGCAACAACCCCTAATACCTTAGTAACCGCATAGCAACACCTTAGCTACTGCCCCGGGTACCCTAGCAACTGCATAGCAAAAACACTGAGTACCTTAGCAACAGCAGAGCAATGGCTTAGCAACCGCCCCGGGTACCCTAGCAACCACATAGCAGCACCCTAGCAACTGCATAGCAACACTTTAGCAACCGAATAGCAACACCCTAGCAACCACCCCAGTACCTAAGTAACCGCATTTCAACACCTTAGCAACAGCCCAAAGTACCCAAGCAACCACATAGCATCACCCTGGCAACTACTTAGCAAAACCTTAGCAACGGTTCCGGGTACCATAGCAACCGCATAGCAACACCTTAGCAACCACCCCAGTACCTAAGCAACCGCATAGCAACACCTTAGCAACAGCCCCGGGTACCCTAGCAACCGCATAGCAACACCTTAGCAACCACCCCAGTACCTAAGCAACCGCATAGCAACACCTTAGCAACAGCCCCGGGTACCCTAGCAACCGCATAGCAACACCTTAGCAACCATCCCGGGTACACTAGCAACTGCATTTCAAGCACCCTGAGTACCTTACCAACCGCATAGCAAAACCTTATCAACCGCACCGGGTACCCAAGCAACCACATAACAGCACCGTAGCAACTACTTAGCAACACCTTTTCACCCCTCCGGGTACCCTAGCAACCGCATATCAACACCCTAGCAACCACCCCAAATACCTTAGTAAAAGCATTGCAACAGCATAGCAACCGCCCCAAGTACAGTAGCAACTGCCCTAGGTACCCTAGCAACCGCATAGCAACACCCAAGCAACGATCCCCGGTACCCTAGCAAACGCATAGCAGCACCCTAGCAACTGCATAGCAACACCTTAGCAACCGCATAGCAACACTCTAGCAACCACCCGAGTACCTAAGCAACCGAATTTCAACACCTTAGCAACCACCCCAGGTACCCTAGCAACCACTTAGCAGCACCCTAGCAACTGCATAGCAACACTTTAGCAATCGCATAGCAACACCCTAGCAACAGCTACAGGTACCCTAGCAACCACATAGCAACACCTTAGCAACCATCCCGGGTAGCCTAGCAACCACATAGCAAAACCCCAGCAACTGCTTTTGGTACCCTAGCAACCACTTAGCAGCACCCTAGCAACAGCATAGCAACACTTTAGCAACCGCATAGCAACACCTTAGCAACCATCCCGGGTACCCTAGCAACCACATAGCAACACCCCAGCAACTGCTCTTGGTACCATAGCAACCGCATATTAACACATTAGCAACCGCCCCGGGTACCCTAGCAACCGAATAGCAACACCTTAGCAACAGCATAGCAACCAACCAGAGTACCTTAGCAACCGCATAGTAAGACCTTAGCAACCGCCCCGGGTAACCTAGCAACAGCATAGCAACACCTTAGCAACCACCCCTGGTACCCTAGCAACCGCATAACAATTCAATTGCAACCACCCCGAATACCTTAGCAACCGCATAGCAACACCTTAGCAACCGCCCTGGTTAACCTAGCAACCACATAGCAGCAACTTAGCAACCGCATATCAACACCCTAGCAACCACCCCAGTACCTAAGCAACCACATTGCAACACCTTAGCAACTGCCCAGGGTACCCTAGCAACTGCATATCAACCACTCCGAGTACCTTAGCAACTGCACAGCAAAACCTTAGCAACCGCCCCGGGTAACCTAGCAACCACATAGCAGCACCCTAGCAACTATTTAGCAAAACCTTAGCAACCACTCCGGGTACCATAGAAACCGCATACCAACACCTTAGCAACCACCCCAGTACCTAAGCAATCACATAGCAACACCTTAGCAACAGCCCCGGGTACCCTAGCAACCGCATAGCAACACCTTAGCAACCGCATAGCAACGGGCCTGGGTACCCTAGCAACCGCATAGCAACACCCTAGCAACCACCTCTAATACCTTGGTAACCGAATAGCAACTCCTTCGTAACTGCCCCGGATACCCTAGCAACTGCATAGCAAACACACCGAGTACCTTAGCATCTGCAGAGCAACACCTTAGCAACTGCCCCGGTTACCATAGCAACCACAAAGCAGCACCCTAGCATCCGCATAGCAACACCATAGCCACAGCCCCGGGTACCCTAGCAACCGCATAGCAACACCTTAGCAACCATCACGGGTACCCTAGCAACCACATGGCAACACCCCATCAATTGCTCCGGGTACCCTAGCAACAGCATAGCAACACCTTAGCATTCGCCCCGGGTACCCTAGCAACCGCATAGCAAGACCTTAGCAACCATATAGCAACACTCTAGCAACGGCCCTGGGTACCCTAGCAACCGCATAGCAACACTCTAGCAATCGCATAGCAACACCTTAGCAACCGCATAGCAAAACTCTAGCAACCACCCCGAGTACCCTAGCAACCACATAGCAACACCTTAGCCACCGCCCATGGTACCCTAGCAACCGCATAGCAACACCCTAGCAACTGCTCTGGGTACCGTAGCAACCGCAAAGCTACACCACCTTAGCAGGTACCCTTGCAACCTCATAGCAAGACCTTAGCAACCGCCCCGAGTACCTTAGCTACCGCAGCTACCGCACTTAGCAACCATCATGGATACCCTAGCAACCACATAGCAATACCCCAACAATTGCTCTGTGTACCCTAGCAACCACTTAGCAGCACCCTAGCAACCGCATAGCAACACCTTATCAACAGCCCCAGGTACCCTAGAAATCGCATAGCATCACCTTATCAACCGCATAGCAACACCTTAGCAACCACCCTGGGTACCCTAGCAACCGCATAGCAACACCTTAGCAACCATATAGCAACACTCTAGCAACGGCCCTGGGTACCCTAGCAACCGCATAGCAACACTCTAGCAATCGCATAGCAACACCTTAGCAACCGCATAGCAAAACTCTAGCAACCACCCCGAGTACCCTAGCAACCACATAGCAACACCTTAGCCACCGCCCATGGTACCCTAGCAACCGCATAGCAACACCCTAGCAACTGCTCTGGGTACCGTAGCAACCGCAAAGCTACACCTTAGCAACCACCCCGAGTACCTCAGCAACCAAATAGCAACACCCTAGCAACCGCATAGCAACACCTTAGCAACCACCCCGGGTACCCTTGCAACCTCATAGCAAGACCTTAGCAACCGCCCCGAGTACCTTAGCTACCGCATTGCAACACCTTAGCAACCATCATGGATACCCTAGCAACCACATAGCAATACCCCAACAATTGCTCTGTGTACCCTAGCAACCACTTAGCAGCACCCTAGCAACCGCATAGCAACACCTTATCAACAGCCCCAGGTACCCTAGAAATCGCATAGCATCACCTTATCAACCGCATAGCAACACCTTAGCAACCACCCTGGGTACCCTAGCAACCACATAGCAACACCCTAGCAACCACCCTGGGTACCCTAGCAACCTCATAGCAACACCTTAGCAACCGACCCGAGTACCTTAGCTACCGCATAGCAACACCTTATCAACCACCCCGGGTACCCTAGCAACCGCAGCATAGCAACACCTTAGCAACCACACCGGGTACCCTAGCAACCTCATAGCAACACCCTAGCAACCATACCGGATACCATAGCAAACGCATAGCAGCACCCTAGCAACTGCATAGCAACACCTTAGCACCCCTCCGGGTACCCTAGCAACCGCTTATCAACACCCTAGCAACCACCCCAAATACCTTAGTAAAAGCATAGCAACACCATAGCAACCACCCCAGGTACACTAGCATCTGCCCTAGGTACCCTAGCAACCGCATAGCAACACCCAAGCAACGATACCTGGTACCCTAGCAAACGCATATTAACACATTAGCAAACCGCCCAGGGTACCCTAGCAACCGAATAGCAACACCTTAGCAACAGCATAGCAACCAACGAGAGTACCTTAGCAACCGCATAGTAAGACCTTAGCAACCGCCCCGGGTAATCTAGCAACCGCATAGCAACACCTTAGCAACCACCCCTGGTACCCTAGCAACTCACTTGCAACCACCCCGAATACCTTAGCAACCGCATATCAACACCTTAGCAACCGCCCCGGTTACCCTAGCAACCACATAGCAGCAACTTAGCAACCGCATATCAACACCCTAGCAACCACCCCAGTACCTAAGCAACCGCATTGCAACACTTTTGCAACTGCCCCGGGTAACCTAGCAACTGCATATCAACCACCCCGAGTACCTTAGCAACCGCATAGCAACACCTTAGCAACCGCCCTGGGTACCCTAGCAACCACATAGCAGCACCCTAGCAACTATTTAGCAACACCTTAGCAACTGCTCCGGTTACCCTAGCAACCGCATACCATCACCTTAGCAACCACCCCAGTACCTAAGCAGTCGCATAGCAACACCTTAGCAACAGCCCTGGGTACCCTAGCAACCGCATAGCAACACCTTAGCATTACATTTACATTTACATTTAGTCATTTAGCAGACGCTTTTATCCAAAGCGACTTACAAATGAGGACAATAAAAGCAGTCAAAACTAACAAAAGAGCAACAATATATAAGTGCAAATGACAAGTCTCAGTTAGCCTAACGCAGTACACGTAGCAAGGTGTATATAAATATATATAAGATTTAAGAGAAAAAGAAAAAGGGATGAAACTGCCCACAGTCCAAAGAAGTTACTGATGAGGTTGCATCAGAATCTTCAGGAGCTTGCCTGTCCTCAGATGACTGCAGAATGGAGCATGGTGCTGGTCCTGGCACTGGTAAGAACTTGTGATATCTTAACTAATGTAGGGCAGTCATTATTAGGAGGATGAATCAGGTCATCCTGTTTATATATTGTTCAATACAGCAGAACTGTGTTGTGAATGAAGTTGAACATTATTCTGTTTAGCACATGATGTTTGAAGTAATCAAATAATAGAGAAAAGCTAAACTAAAACAAGTGACAGTGCATCTTTTACAAGTCAGTTACAATCTATTCTCTATTTCAGAAGCCACAGTCCCAAAGGTTCTCCATGATGATCTGAAACACAAGTACAGCCAACTTTCTACAGAGTGTGTCAACCTGCGTTTGGAGATCGACAAACTGAAATCTGAGAATGAGGAACTAAAGTCAACACTCAGAAAAACACAATTTTCCTTTAGCTCTATCAAGAGCAAAGCAGTGCATGTTCTGTTTTTCACAGGTCTGACCAGTGTCATTTTTGAGTGGTTTATTCACAAACTTAAAGACAGTGTAGAGGTTGTGCGTGACTCTATGAACCTGGAGGATCATCTATTAGCCATCCTAATGAAACTAAGATTAGGGCTCAGCAACAAGGATATTGCTTTCAGATTTAATGTCAGAGAATGTGACCTCTCTAAAATTTTGAGAAGTTGGCTCCCTGTTATCTCTGCGACTTTAAAGCCTATCATCAAGTGGCCAAGCAAGCATGCAATATTAAAGAATATGCCAAAATGTTTTAAACCTAAATATAAACGTTGCAGGTGCATTATTGACTGTACAGAAATTTGGATTGACAGACCCACAAATTTAACCTCCAGAGCCCAGACGTACTCAACTTATAAAAGCCACAACACTGTTAAATATTTGGTTGGCATGTCACCTGCAGGAGCAATTACTTTTCTCTCGGCAGGTTGGGGTGGGCGTGTTTCGGATAAACGAATTACAGCTGAGTCTGGATTTTATGACCTCCTAGTGCATAATGATGAGATACTAGCAGATCGTGATTTTACCATCAGAGATGAGCTTGCCACACGTGGTGCCACCCTTAGGATCCCACACTTTACCAAAGGAAGAAACCAGCTCTCTGCTCAAGAAGTGGACGTATCAAGGCGTTTGTCTAATGTGAGAATACACATTGAAAGAGTAATAGGTAGACGGAAAAATTTCAAAATTCTGACAACTGTTATTCCACTCACACAGGTTGACCTCTTAGATGATATAGTAATTGTGTGTGGAGCATTAACAAACCTTTGTAAATGTATAGTCCCAAAAAGATAGCTTGATTTAGATTCATTTTTTATGCAACTGTTTATTGTAATACACATTCAAGTGTTTTACTGTAAAATACTAGTACTGTATTAAATAATTTGCTTTGAAGTACATTTCATTCTGACTTTTTTTGCATTGTTCACAATACCAATCCACAACCTTTCTTCTTACTCTGGCACATGTGTAGTGGAAATGGTTCTTGCACTTTGCACAGTTAATCATCATCCCAAAGTCTGGCCTTTGACAGTGTGAGCAGACTGTAGGTGCATGCATCAGTGGATCCATGCTGCGCGTTAACAGCTCAGGCAAAACACTCTGTTTGAAGAACACTTCAGCTTTAGGCAGGACTGCTTGTAGCATTTCTTCATCTCTGCTGATGCGGTTGATAGTAACACCTTGCTTTGTCCAAACCACGAAGTCGCAGTACTGGGTGTTGCATACAAACATGTGGAGCTGAACTTGATGGTAGTATTCATGATTCTTCTTTAGTTGTAGTGTTTTGTCTAAGCAGAACTGTGTGTCCTCACTACTCCCTGTCAGACCATCACGATATTTGTAGGGGCACTTAATCTCTATAGTTGCTTTCCCACAGCAGGTACAGTTTGCTATTCCATCTGGCGATGCCCCAAGATGTTGTTTGTCTGGCCGCACAACAAGACCGCAGAGCACCACGTCAAAGTTTTGATGTTGTGCTTTCATTATTTCTGTGTATTGTCTTCTGGCTGTGTCCTCCATATCTCTTCCCCAAAGTACTGCTGGGACATGGGACAAATCTTGTTTGTTGTAGTGCATTACCTGTTTAACAAGGTTTGTTTTAGCGCTCTCGGTTACTACAGTACATACACAATGTAGGGTTGTGCTTGTTATCTTTCCAGTTCTGTGTGTGTGCCAGGCCTGAGAGTGGGCCTGATTTTTAGTCGTAAGCTCAAGGTTTACACACTGCTCATTAGTTAACTCCTTCCCCAGTCTCTCAAAAGTCTCTTCACTCCTCTCTTGTAGTTCATTTTGGCAGAGGCATCTCAGATTTTCATCATACAGAGCTACCAGTGGCTCTGGCAGGTCTCCGTGTCAGATTCTGATGCGGAATCTGTGTCACTGAAGTAGTCCATGCTAGTGAGCACAGCTGCGTTAGGTGCCAGTACTTTCAGTTCTGCCATGCCTTCATCTGTCAGTTCTGAAAAAAGACAGGTTATAAAAATATAATTAATACCTGCTTGTTATATGTACATGACCTGATCTCGTCTACATTCAGATTGTATCTACCTTTTACATTGTTCTTTCTACGCTTTACTCTGACTGGCTGCAGTTGGGTGTCTGTCCTCTTAGCCTTTCTGAAGCTGATCTCTCTCAGTCTGGCTGGTTTCACCTCTCTCTTGGATGGCTGGATCCACATATTTGTCCCTGAAGTACAACACTTCTCTGTCTTTCCTAACCTGACCCACAGCTCAACTTTAAACATAAGTGCAGCTGCATGGCTGCAGCATGACCCTAACCTGCACAAAATGGTATAATGTATGAAACACATTGGTTTAAATTGTGCTTTAGGCTATACATATAACAACAGTTGTATGATTTCAGCAAATAAGCAGTTAAATTTTGTTTGATTAAATTGCTGACACCGAATAAAAATAATGAAAATTTAAGATAGTAAATTTTGGTTACATACCCAGCCATACAGGTGCAGTTCACAGTAAGAATACAGTTGCTTGTCTTGATGACGATAACCCAGGCATTGTACAAGCAGTGTTGCCAATTTGGGGATTTTGTCGCCAAATTTAGCTACTTTCTCATTGTAGCTGCCACTTTTTTAAATTTTTTGCGACAAGGAGCTATTTTAGCTATATTTAAATAAAACTAGCGATTTTTTGGAGATGTTTTATTTTTTACTTGGCCACACCCTGCCGTAGGCCCGTGACCTCTCATGTTTGCTCTCAATCATGCCAACAGGTGCGTTCGACTTCATACAGCACTGCGCAGACTGATCGGCAGCTGACTTGAAGCAGTGCATGCCAGTTAGAAATTTAGTCCGACTTGATCCGACGCCACATCACTGTCACGTGTGGCATCAAAGTACCGCGATAGCGTTTGGAGAGCAGCCGGCTGACTCAGCTGGCGCAACTTTTTCAGAGCGACTTGCAGGAGTGCTGATGATGATACAGCTGTTTCACGATTGGCCAAATTCACCACATGATAACAATGACGTGTGTTTCTAACATATTCAAATCCAATACTGCTCATAAATCTGTGTTTTTTAGAACAGTAAAAGCTTTTTTACTGTATTCGCAATGTTATATTGAGTCACGTTTATCATGAAAGCATATATACCCCCACTTTATTAGTATTTAAATAGTATATATTTTGACTAAAAGTAAAAGTAAAAGTAACCGCATTGCAACACCTTAGCAAAAGCCCCTAGCAACCACTTAGCAGCACCCTAGCAACACTTTAGCAACCGCATAGCAACAACCTAGAAACCACCCCAGTACCTAAGCAACCGCATTGCAACACCTTAGCAACAGCCCCAGGTACCCTAGCAACCGCATAGCAACACCTTAGCAACCATCCCGGGTACCCTAGCAACCACATAGCAACACCCCAGCAACTGCTCTTGGTACCCTAGCAACCGCATATTAACACATTAGCAACCACCCCAGGTACCCTAGCAACCGAATAGCAACACCTTAGCAACAGCATTGCAATACCTTAGCAACTGCCCCGGCTACCTTAGCAACCGCATAGCAGCCAACCAGAGTACCTTAGCAACCGCATAGTAAGACCTTAGCAATCGCCCCGGGTAACCTAGCAACCGCATAGCAACACCATAGCAACCACCCCGGGTACCCTAGCAACTGAATATCAACCACTCCGAGTACCTTAGCAACCGCATAGCAACATCTTAGCAACCGCCCCGGGTAACCTAGCAACCACATAGCAGCACCCTAGCAACTACTTAGCAACACCTTAACAACCGCTCCGGGTACCCTAGGAACCGCATACCAACACATTAGCAACA
>NW_015640065.1:54687-57321 GCF_001515625.1 Sinocyclocheilus rhinocerous
AGCCCCGGGTACCCTAGCAACCGCATAGCAACACCCCAGCAACTGATCTGGTTACCCTAGCAACCGCAAAGCAACACCATAGCAACGGCCCTGGGTACCCAAGCAACCGCATAGCAAAACTCTAGCAACCACCCCTAATACCTTAGTAACCACATAGCAACACCTTAGCAACTGCCCCGGGTACCCTAGCAACCGTAGCATAGCAACACCTTAGCAACCGCATAGCAACACCCTAGCAACCACCCCTAATACCTTAGTAACCGCATAGCAACACCTTATCAACTGCCCCGGGTACCCTAGCAACTGCTTAGCAAACACACCGAGTACCTTAGCAACCGCAGAGCAGCACACTAGCAATCGGATAGCAACATCGTAGCAACCGCTCTGGGTACCCTAGCAACTGCATAGCATCACCGTAGCAACCACCCCAGTACCTAAGCAAATGCATAGCAACACCTTAGCAACAGCCCCGGGTACCCTAGCAACTGCATAGCAACACCTTAGCAACTATCACGGTACACTAGCAACCACATAGCAACACCACAGCAATTGCTCTGGGTACCCTAGCAACCGCATAGCAACACCTTAGCATCCGCCCTGGGTACCCTAGCAACCGCATAGCAACACTCTAGCAATTAAATAGCAACACCTTAGCAACCGCATAGCAACACCTTAGCAACCGCCCTGGGTACCCTATTAACCGCATAGCAACACTCTAGCAACCACCCCGAGTACCTTAGCAACCGCATAGCAACACCTTAGCAACCGCCCCAGGTACCCTAGCAACCGCATAGCAACACCCTAGCAACTGCTCTGGGTACCCTAGCAACCGCAGAGCAACACCTTAGAAACCACCCCGAGTACCTTAGCAACCAAATAGCAACAACCTAGCAACTGCATAGCAACACCTTAGCAACCATCACGGGTACCCTAGCAACCACACAGAAAAACCCAAGAAACTGCTCTGGGTACCCTAGCAACGCATATAAACACCTTAGCAACCGCTTAGCAACAACCTAGCAACGGCTCTGAGTACACTAGCAACCACATAGGAACACCGTAGCAACCCTCCCCCGGGTAACCTAGCAACCGCATAGCAACTCACTAGCAACCAACATGAATACCTTAGCAACCGCATAGCAACACCTTAGCAACCGCATAGCATCACCTTAGCAACCATCCCTGGTACCCTATCAACCACCTAGCAACACCCCAGCAACTGCTCTGGGTACCCTAGCAACCGCATAGCAACACCATAGCAACAGCCCTGGGTACCCTAGCAACCGCATAGCAACACCCTAGCAACAGCCCCGGGTACCGGTTTAGTGCTTCTGTGAACAGTAACACTATGTTAGTGCAACTAAGCAAACGAAGAGATTGCAAGCCCTCATATGATGAAAACCTTCTTTCTCTGTAAGAGAAACTTGTTTTATGCAATGTTAAGACTAAAGCTTGCCCACAAGAACGATGTCTCTAACATATGAAATGAAATGTTATTTGCAATGCAGAAAGACATTTTTAATTTGTTAGGAGTTTTATACTCATGAATTTATGTTAGAGCTTCTAAGCACAATAAGCTTAGTTTAGTGATTCTGTGAACAGTAACACTCTGTTAGTGCAACTAAGCAAATGAAGAGAATGCAAGCCCTCATATGCCGAAAATCTTCTTTCTCTGTAAGAGAAAGTTGGTTCATGCAATGTTAAGACTAAAGCTTGCCCACATGAAAGATGTTTCTAATATATAAAAGGAAATGTTGTTTGCAATGTAGAAAGACAGAATTTAATGTGTTAGGAGTTTTAAACTCATGAAGTTATGTTAGGGCTCCTAATTTGTTAAGAGTTTTATTCTCATGAAGTTATGTTAGAGCTTCTAAGCCACCAGAAGCTTAGTTTAGTGCTTCTGTGAACAGTAACTCTATGTTAGTGTAACTAAGCAAATGAAGAGAATGCAAGCCCACATATGATGAAAATCTTGTTTCTCTATAAGAGAAATTTGGTTTATGCAATGTTAAGCCTAAAACTTCCCTACATAAAAGATGTTTCTAACAAATGAAATGAAATGTAATTTGCAATGCAGAAAGAGATATTTTAATGTGTTAGGAGTTTTATGCTAATGAAATTATGTTAGAGCTTATAAGCACAAGAACCTTCTTTTAGTGCTTCTGTGAACAGCAATATATCTTTGTGGAACTAAGCAAATGAAGAGAACGCACGCCCACATACGATGAAAACCTTCTTTCTCTTTAAGAGATAGTTGGTTCATGCAATGTTAAGACTAAAACTCGCCCTCGTGAAAGAGTTTCTAAGCACAAGAATCTAATTTTAGTGAACAGTAACACTATGCTAGTACAACTAAGCAAATGAAGAGAATGCAAGCCCACATATGATGAAAATCTTGTTTCTCTATAAGAGAAATTTGGTTGGTTCAATGTTAAGCCTAAAACTTGTCCACATAAAAGATGTTTCTAACATATGAAATGAAATGTAATTTGCAATGCAGAAAGAGGGATTTTAAAGTGTTAGGAATTTTATGCTCATGAAGTTATTTTAGAGTAAGCTTGCCCATGTTTCTAACATATGAAATGAAATGTTATTTGCAATGCAGAAAGACAGATTTTAATGTGTTTAATGTGT
>NW_015640065.1:60342-61795 GCF_001515625.1 Sinocyclocheilus rhinocerous
TTTTTCTGTAAAAGAAATTTGGTTTATGCAATGTTAAGCCTAAAGCTTGCCCACAAGAACGATGTTTCTAACATATGAAATGAAATGTTATTTGCAATGCAGAAAGACAGATTTTAATGTGTTAGGAGTTTTAAGCTCATGAAGTTATGCTAGAGCATCTAAACACCAGAAGCTTAGTTTACTGCTTCTGTGAACAGCAATAATATGTTTGTGGAACTAAACAAATGAAGAGAATGCAAGCCCACATATGATGAAAACCTTCTTTTTCTGTAAAAGAAATTTGGTTTATGCAATGTTAAGCCTACAGCTTGCCCACATGAAAGATGTTTCTAACAAATGATATGAAATATTATTTGCAATGCAGAAAGAGAGATTTTAATGTGTTAGGAGTGTCATGCTCATGAAATTATGTTAGAGCTTATAAGCACAAGAACCTTAGTTTATTGCTTCTGTGAACAGCAATAATATGTTTGTGGAACTAAACAAATGAAGAGAATGCAAGCCCACATATGATTAAAACATTCTTTTTCTGTAAAAGAAATTTGGTTTATGCAATGTTAAGCCTAAAGCTTGCCCACAAGAACGATGTTTCTAACAAATGAAATGAAATGTTATTTGCAATGCAGAAAGACGGATTTTAATGTGTTTGGAGTTTTATGCACATGAAGTTATGTTAGAGCTTCTAAGCACAATAACCTTAGTTTAGTGCTTCTGTGAACAGTAAATCTATGTTAGTGCAACTAAGCAAATGAAGAGAATGCAAGCCCACATATGCTGAAAACCTTCTTTCTTAAGAGATAGTTGGTTCATGTAATGTTAAGACTAAAACTTGCCCTCATGAAAGATGTTTCTAACAAATGAAATGAAATGTAATTTGCAATGCAGAAAGAGAGATTTTAATGTGTTAGGAGTCTTATGCTAATGAAATTATGTTAGAGCTTATAAGCACAAGAACCTTCTTTTAGTGCTTCTGTGAACAGCAATAATATGTTTGTGGAACTAAGCAAATGAAGAGAACGCAAGCCCACATATGATGAAAATCTTCTTTCTCTGTAAGAGATAGTTGGTTCATGCAATGTTAAGACTAAAACTTGCCCTCATGAAAGATGTTTCTAACATATGTAAGGAAATGTTTTTCGCAATGCAGAAAGACATTTTTTAATGTGTTAGGAGTTTTAAACTCATGAAGATATGTTAGAGCTTCTAAGAACAAGAACCTTAGTTTAGTGCTTCTGTGAACAGTAATTCTATGTTAGTGTAACTAAAGTGCTTCTGTGAACAGTAACTCGATGTTAGTGGAACTAAGCAAATGAAGAGAATGCAAGCCCACATATGATGAAAATCTTCTTTCTCTATCAGAGAAATTTGTTTCATGCAATGTTAAGCCTAAAACTTGCCCATATAAAATATGTTTCTAACATATGAAATGAAATGTAATTTGCAATGCAGAAAG
>NW_015640066.1:0-930 GCF_001515625.1 Sinocyclocheilus rhinocerous
GAAAAGGGAGGAAAAAAAAGTTCGGCAAAAACGTGGGATCGAACCCGGGTCGATCACGTCAAAAAGCCGATGGCACGCACTTATCCATCTGCGCCACTGGAGCTGATAACGTACAGCCACTTTTAACTAAATGTAAATAGACACCCTGTATTTTTTATTCCAGAGTAAGGGCAATTCATACAATACATTTAAACTGAGCTACTTTAATACCATCTCCGAACTTTCTACCACGACTCTGCTGTTCTTCGGCTGTTTTTTTCTGTATACGTTGATTGACAGATGTCTCGTCCAGTCAGCGGTGAGTAATCCCAAACCAATGGCGCTGTCTCAAACCAATGGCGCTGTCTCAAACTATACCTACCTCTTCCGGTTTGTCTGATTTGTCGTTGTGTTTTCTGACTTGTTATTTTGTTTTCGAATTTGTCATTGTGTTTTCTGACTTGTTATAATGTTTTCTGAATTGTCATTGTGCTTTCTGAATTTTTATTTTGTTTGTTTTTTATGCATTTGCGTTTGTAATTTGTTATTTTGATTTCAGAATTGTGATTTGTTTAGCACTTCTCGGCCACCGTAGATAATGGAGCTGACAACTGCAATACATGGACTGAAACATCTCACAATCGACCTCTAAATACACGTAAAGTAGGCCTATTTAGTTCCCGCTGTATTTAATGACAAAATAATAATGTCCTAAATGATGAGAATGTCAGAGTTTCTAGTTTAAGATGTGATATATTTGTATTCCACGGGCTTATATGCGAAACAAAACAATTTTGTGCTTTTAACGAATGTGAGAAGAGTAACATCTGTCTTACAGAGTAAGTAAGCATGGTTTCGCATGCACGTGTGGTCAGTGACTCATGGGTCAGAGAAGGTTTGATGCTGCATCAGCTGATGAACAGTCAGCTGCCTTTGCCAAAACCTGCCTGA
>NW_015640067.1:0-422 GCF_001515625.1 Sinocyclocheilus rhinocerous
TAGATTTCCTTATTTAAGAATATTCTCAGATAAATTCACATTGAAAGGTTAAATTCTTAATAGGAGTTTACATTCAACACATTTGACAATAAAGAATTTTTAAGAGAATACGTTATGGTAAGGAAACGAATCATCATCACAACCTTCAATTTAGGGTTGTGCCGGTAGACAATAGTATCATGTATCGACGATAGTCAGAGTCAGAGATATCGCCTTTTGCTGATTTCTTTGACGACAGCAAGACGATTATTATTATTATTATTATTATCCGTCAAAAATATAGGCGCCTATCTTTAGTGATGCAGCGCGGAGAGCCACTTCAGAAACTTGCCACGGCGTGTGCAGTGTAAATAAGGGGTAAGAGATTTATTCATGATACAGTGTAGGTAGCTTCACTGATTATAACGGGAGTGTTTTTAAAG
>NW_015640067.1:827-940 GCF_001515625.1 Sinocyclocheilus rhinocerous
AATTCTCAGCACTTAAGACTAAAATGGCACTTTGAGAAGCTTGATAAATACGGGCCCTGAGCACTTACACACACACTGGAAATGATTCATTGGGAAGATTGACAGATGTTTGA
>NW_015640068.1:0-1978 GCF_001515625.1 Sinocyclocheilus rhinocerous
AAAATACAGCTTTGCATCACAGGAATAAAAAAAAAAAAATTCAAATACAACTTTTTTATTGTAATAATAGTTCAGTATATTACTGTTTTTATTGTATTTTAAATGAATAAATACATAAATAAATAAATAAAGCAAGCAAGCATCTGTGAACATAAGAGACATAATATAACATTTAAAAAATCTTACTGACTTTAAACTTTAGAATGTTTTGAATATTTTTTTTGTGGACATTGGAGTATTGCATTATTAATTTAGCAACATTCTAAAATCACACTATTGGAATCAACTATACGGAACACCTGGGTTAAATGAGCCAGTTACCTAATTTATGTATGCATGTATTCATTCATTCATTCATTCTTTCTTTCATTAATTTATTATTAAAATAGGTTAATTAGTAGTCTTTTAAAGTTAAACAACTTTTTCATTAAAAATGTTTACTCATGAAACCAAAAGTACTTTAGAAAAATATGAACCGCACTTTTCAGAATCATTTTAAAATCATTTACACTTGCATGAGATGAAGTACCTATTTTATTAGGGACAATTGCCTTCATTTAAGTCACTCGGACTACTTAGTTCAAAGCATTCTCTCCATGATTGTGACGAAGTGAATGATGGTGGGAATTTTGTCTGATTTGTCATGTTTCTGTGTGTGTCAGGCGGAGTATGTGCAGCTGGTGACGGAGCTCAGGATGACCCGAGCGATTCAGCCGCAGATCAATGCCTTCCTGCAGGGCTTTCACACTTTCATCCCCCCCTCGCTCATCCAGCTCTTTGATGAATATGAGCTGGTCAGTAGATTCCTCCTCTCATCTCTGCATGAGACTCCTGCTTCTATCTTTTTATATTCTTATGTTGCACTTTTCATTTGGAGTTTCACTCTACTATTTTCTCTCCTGTGCTCACTGAAGAAAAAAAAAATAGAAATGTGGTGGGAAAAAAAAGCATAGTATGTTTTGTAGTATGATGTAAGATGGAAGACCTGAACACCAGTAAAATGAGATCACTCTTAATTAGCTCAGACAAAGTATACAAGATTAATTCACAACATAAACATAATACTACAGCTTGCATTTGCAATGGTAATACAGTGAATGCACAAGTAAACTGGAACCAAGTGGCATGCTTATCAGAATGTGTAAGTGATAATATGCCGTTGTCGACACACTGCCTTTAAAATAGAGAAAATGAACATCTAAAGAATGAAGAATTCACAACAGAGTAACTAAATAGCTAATACTTGTTTCTTGATAAATATTATGTATGTTGATAAATGTATATATATATATATATATATATATATATATACATGTATGTATGTATATACGCGTGTGTGTGTGTTTTAAGTGTCTAAAAAAATCTGTTATGATGTTAGACTTTTTTATGCTTTTTGAAAATTATCGTTAACTAAAATGTTCTTTTCATTGGCTAAAATTATACACTCTGCAATTTCAGACTTTAACTACTAATGTATGATTATCCAACAATGGAATAACTACATTTAAAAGATATTTATTGTTGTCCAAAGACAATAACTATGATTAAAACAAAACAGACTTAAAGTGATAGTTAACCCAAAAATGAAAAGTCTGTCATTTACTTTGAGTTTCTTTCTTATGGAAGCCCGTTTCCGCCACTGAATACAAAATAAAAGAGGTAATTGCGACTTTTTATCTCACAATTCTGGCTTTTTTTTCTGCAATTGCGAGTTATAAAGTCAGAATTGCGTGATATAAACTCGCAATTGCAAGTTAAAAAGTCATAATTGAGATATATAAACTCGCAATTCTGAGAAATAAAGTCAGAATTGTGTGATATAAACTCGCAATTGCGAGACATAAAGTCGCAATTCTGAGAAATAAAGTCAGAACTGCGAGATATAAACTCACAATTCTGACTTTTTTTCTCGCAATTCTTACTTTTTTTCTCCGAATTGTGAGATATAAACTCGCAATTCTGAGAGCATATCAGTCTT
>NW_015640069.1:0-1339 GCF_001515625.1 Sinocyclocheilus rhinocerous
ATGTAAAGAAATGCTTCTATTACTTCACTGGCCATCGGAGCGAACGAACCCCGTGGCGTCACACGCGGTGGTACTGCAAGATGGCGGCGCCCTTGCTCTAAAAGCTATAACAAAACAACCTTTTTTCTTTAAAATGGTTACATTAATCATGTTTGTTATATATTTTTTAATCAAAGTGGAAATCACTTTACTAAATAATGTAAACTTGACTGACTGCTTCACTTCCACATTAAGGTTTCCTTTTTGTGTGAAACTCTTCCCGCACTGATCACATGTGTACGGTTTCTCTCCAGTGTGGATCCTCTCATGTCTTTTCAGGTGAACTGACAGACTGAATCTCTTGTTGCAGTGTGAACACTTGTTTGGTTTCTCTCCAGTGTGGATGTTCGTGTGTTTCTTAAGGTGTGCTGATTGAGTGAAACTCTTCCCACACTGATCACAAGTGAATGGCTTCTCTCCAGTATGAACTCTCACATGTTTTGTAAGGTGTTCTTTTTGTGAGAAACTCTTCCCGCACTGATCACGTGTACGGTTTCTCTCCTGAATGAACTCTCATGTGAACATCAAGACAATTTTTGTATGTCAAACTCTTTCCACACTGAGTGCAGGTGAAGCATTTATTGGCTCTTCTTTTCTTTAAATGTTTCTGTTTGGTTTGAGAGCAACTAAAAGGTTTTTCTCCAGTTTTTACATGATTTTTCTCCTCAACTTCACTTGAAAGGTTTTTCGTTTTGACATGATTTTTCTCCTCAACTTCACTTGATTCTTCATTCTCCTCACTTTCTTCTATAAACTCTAAAATAAAAGCAGAAACAGTTCATTTGTCTGTAACTTGAAAAACAAACAAACTTAAAAAGAAATAATAAAAATAATAATAATACACACACACAGAAATGTGAAAGGACATCAAATTGAACCCTGGTGTAACAGTGTAAAGGCAATTTATATACAAAATGTTGTTACTTTTGATGCAACTTTATAAATTGCACCTCCCTGAAACTTTTCATGAATACTTTTTAAAATATTATAGACACAAATCCTGTGTCTATAAGGAGAACTATTAAATATGTTTGAGCAACTAAAAACTTATCTAAAATACATTTTGTTGAAAAAAGTGTCCTTTATTATTTGCTGCTCCATCTATATTATTCAGCCGCTCTAATGATTGTTTCAATTACAACAAACTAAATCTAAAACTGCTTGAAATTTTATAACTGTCAGTATTATTAAAGCTTTGTAAGCCTAATGTACCACAAACAGTCATTAAACACGAATGAAGAATGAAGAATAAAGTCCAACCTCCTTGTTCCTCGTGCTTTATTCTCCAGGTTTCTGGTTC
>NW_015640070.1:0-848 GCF_001515625.1 Sinocyclocheilus rhinocerous
GAGCGCTTGCTGAATGACAGAAAGCTGACGCCGGTTCCACCGCACTTGCTTTTAAGTTTCCTGGTTGTTACGTCACCCCACCCGTGACGTCTCGCCCATCCATTGGACTGATTACACATGTGATTCAGAGCGTGGTCACGCTGAAGGCGTTCCCGTAGCGTTTTGATGCAGCACGAGTTCCTGAAGGGCAACTTTACAATGATGAATAGAACCATTCATAATCATGTTACTGAAGCCCCCTGTGAAGCCCATGACATCTGCACATGGTAAATTTTTTCTCAGAATTGTTCAAATATTTAATTTTTTTGGAACCACTACAAAAGTGTTGCGTTTTGTTGTCCTTTGGTGTGACACCGCTAAATTATATTTTTTTATTAAAAACTGCATGTTAAACTACATAATCATGGAAAATTTTGCAAATGTATCTTGCTTACCGCTAATGACAGGTTAGCTTGGAATAGCAAGGTCATTAATTGACAGAAAAAGGCAGAAACGTCCTATGGTGTGACAGAAAATGTCCTCCGGTGTGTTACGCCTGTACTGTCACACCACAGGACAAAGATGTCACACCAGAGGACAAGGTCTCTTTAAGAAGCATTTTAAATAATTAAATAAGATTTATTTAACTACTTCTTAGTCTTTTTTTTATAATTTTCAGTGTTCTTAAATGCAATAATTACATTATTAAATCATTTTCTGATGTTTTTACAGAAAACTTGTACTGTTATAAAGTTTCATGAAAATAAGTATAAAATGTGATACTTTGTTTTTGAGACAGAAAGAACTGAGGGAGAGAAATTAGCGGAAGAGAGAGGACACGGAAATATATAGAGAAAATTAACAGGGAT
>NW_015640071.1:0-1421 GCF_001515625.1 Sinocyclocheilus rhinocerous
TGAAAACAACACAGAAATGAACCTGTAAAATGCTACTTAAACCGTCGTGTAAACCATGTTTGATGCTTGTGTAAATATGTGAAATACTGTGAACTGTTGGCCTCACATCAGAAGACTCGACGCTGACTGAATGAACATGTTCTAGTGATGACGTCATCAATGGCAGATCATCAAACAATTCTATTTAAAACAACAAAACATCTATAAAACAACACATCAAACTAAAATAAGGGTTACTAACAGACAAACATCAGTCTCATTAAATCTCAGTCATGTGTGAAGTAAAATATAATTTATCAGGCAATTAATATCAGTCATGTGTGAAGTAAAATATCATTTATCAGGCAATTAAAAGCTTCATGGAGAGATTTTAAACAGAGCGTGCTCTCAGTAACAGATAACAGAACAAGAACAGTTTGTAAAAAGCTTCTACTTCATGAAAGAGTACCCAAACTACAGGTGACACATACACATTATAAGACAATTGAACTTAATATCAAACTCATAAGACAGAACAATGATATCATTTATATCATGAAACAAAATGTCATACAAGAATACAATTTTTGGACATTGTTCTTTGGAGAGGAACTCCATCTTTGAGTTGATCTGAATCTCACAGTTAAATCTGCTGGTTTTGAAGATGAAGATGAACTTTATTCACTGTTTTCTTACCTCACACGTGTGTGAATCCTCTCATGCAGTTTAAACAGTTTGCTGAAGTAAAAGTCTTTTCACACTCAAAGCACATGTACTCTCTCACAGCAGTATGTATTTTCTGATGTTCTTTTAAATATTGTAAACATGAAAAACTCTTTCCACACAAATGACATGAATGTGCCTTCTCCTTTGTATGAACTCTCAGGTGATTCTTCAGGACTGAAGCCCACAGAAATGTTTTGCTGCATTGATCGCATGCATGCAGTTTCTCTCCAGTGTGGATCTTCATGTGTATCTTAAGGTGTGATAATTATGTGAAGCTCTTCCCGCATTGATCACAAGTGAACAGTTTCTCTCCAGTATATGAACTCTCATGTGCGTCATAAAGTTTTCTTTTAGTGCAAAACTCTTCCCGCACTGATCACATGTGAATGGTTTCTGTTCAGTGTGGATAATTTCATGTCTTTTCAGTTGTGTTGAATGATTGAATCTCTTGTCACAATCTGAACATTTGTATGGTCTCTCTCCAGTGTGAATCCTCTCATGTGTTTTCAGACTTGATGAATCACTGAATCTCTTGTCACAGTGTGAACACTTGTAAGGTTTCTCTCCAGTGTGGATCCTCTCATGCAATGCATGGATTACAGGATCTACGTGGCAGACAGAGCATTTGAGAGGTGGCGCCATATTTAAAGTCCCCCTATAGTCAAATATTGTATCCCTTAAAACTCATCTTTGATCATCAAAATGACATATTTAAA
>NW_015640072.1:0-536 GCF_001515625.1 Sinocyclocheilus rhinocerous
TGTTTTGTTTTATGTGAATTTGTGAATTCATACAGAATGGCCATAAATAAAGTAATAAAGCAGCTCCATTTCTTCCCATGATGCACTGCTGGTGGCCGGCAGCTCTGTCAGGAAGAGCTTGTGGCCTGGCCCAGTTGACAGACATTGTTTATTAGTGATGTCACCACTTCCCGAGAGGGCCTCGGGGTTAAAAAAAAAAAGACCACAGATCAGCGAAATGCTGTGACAAAGAGCAAGCTGTACGATACAGCCTTCAGCAAACGTTCAGTGCCATCGTACTTGTTACAAGCTACGTATATTCACTACTACAAATAAGATCGCAGACATTTTTTGGTTGTCTGTTTAGTTATAGATCATTTTTTGGGTGTCTGTTTAGTTATTGTTAGTGTAGTTAACGAACAGATTTCAGCTAACATTACAGTCCTGGAAGGTTATGAGGACTCAAGCTCATATTTGCAATGTTTTGTAGTTAATTAGGGCTGTCGCGATTCGTCAATTCTATTTGACTTTTCGATTTTAAAAAATCCTCGACTTCA
>NW_015640073.1:0-300 GCF_001515625.1 Sinocyclocheilus rhinocerous
AGAAAGCAGTTATTTTAAATAGTAAAAATATTTAACAATATTACTACTTTTGCTGTATTTTGGATTAAATAAATGCAGAAGAGTATTCTTTACAAAAACATAAAAAATCTTACTGTTCAAAAACTTTTGACTGGTAGTGTGTCATGTTGAAATATATAAATGAACATGACATACCTGGCATTTCCAAAGTGTATAATGTTTATGTGCTCTGAAGAAAAACAACCACCACAAAAACAAAAAAAAACTCATGGGAGTGTGTGCATCACATGGTCTTAGCTGTGGTCCAGGTTCCTGTGCAGG
>NW_015640073.1:1423-1564 GCF_001515625.1 Sinocyclocheilus rhinocerous
AAGCATTTCAGTGGGCTTAAACAGATCACCCTTTACAGCAGATTTAGTTCACAAACAGCTGACAGCTTTGACCTAAATATGATTTCCAGTTACAACAATTAATCTTAAAATTCGACATTAGTAACTTACTTTTAACAGCAT
>NW_015640074.1:0-850 GCF_001515625.1 Sinocyclocheilus rhinocerous
GTCCTCCGCTGCAGCAGCCCAATTTAAACCTTTTGAAAAGAGTTCGGTTAATTTCGCATTAGCCCTTTTTTTTTCCTTTCTCAAAGTTTTTCTGCACCGCCTTTCCTTTTTTACGGTCCAGTATAGCTTTTACTGAAAATTAGCTCGTGTTGCACTTTCTCTGATGACGTGCTTGATTTTGACTGAACGGTTCGGTCGGCCCATCTCGGGACCAGGCGGCCGGCCGTTGCCGACTGGGCCAAATGCTTAGCATTTATTTATTATTAACATTATTATTATTATAACCATAGAGAAATTGTGCAAGCGATAAAAACCTGTTGGCCCGTAAAAACCATTTTATTCATATATTTAGAACAAATCTGACCGGCCCACATTAAACAAAATGGTCCGGCCCCGCTGGCATTTGCCAGAATTGCCAGATGGCCAATCCGCCCCTGCCTGAGCGCCTCCAGTGTTTGGCCTCTAACTAGTATAGTCCAGCTGTTTTCATGAGTCCATCTGAGACGCTGCCATCTAGTGGAGCGAAGTAGAAATACATCTCATCTGTCTGAATTACTTCTGCTTATTTGAATGAATGAATGAATGAATGATGCATTTATATAGCACTTTATTGTGTACTGTTGTACAACCAAAGCGCTTTACAATCATGTGGTGGGGTCTCTCCTCAACCACCACCAGATGTTCTGTGCATACAGAAAAATTACATAATTTCACATACTGCAGCAATAGTAAGAGTAGTCAAAGTTAGTTTTATTAATAACAGTATTTGTGTCACAATGTTTAACTCTGAAGGATCTGAGCTGCCATCTGAAGGTGCAGATGTTCAGTCTCAGTGTTTCTGATGGCTGTA
>NW_015640075.1:0-940 GCF_001515625.1 Sinocyclocheilus rhinocerous
TGCAACAAATGCCTCGTTTGTAATGGGTTTTCATGTTTTTTGTCTAGTCGCTCCCGTCGGGACACGGCATCAACAGTATGGTGAGGGGCGTAACATTTTCGTCACACGCTTGAGGTATTCGGCCAATCACAATCCACTGGATAGCTGGCCAATCAGAGCACACCTCGCTTTTCAGACCGATGAGCTTTGTAAAAAATGCCGCATTTCAGAAAGGCGGGGCATAGAGGAGAAACAATAATGTACAGTATGCGGAAAATAATGTTTTTTTTTACCTTAAACCGCATAAAAACATTTCATTACACCAAATACACAAAATAATGTTCATTTTAGCACTACAATAGTTAAATACAAATTAAATAAGTATAAGAATTAAATAGTGCATTCAATATTTTGAAATGTTTAAATTTAATAATTTAACTACATCATTTTAAGTTTTATCCAACACAGACTTGTTGCTGCTGTAGTTTTGTTAGTCAGAATTTAGTCTCAATTAGGGCTGTCGCGATTATGAAATTTGGCTGACGATTAATTGTCTAAAAATAGTCACGGTTATTGCGATTAATTGTCTGTTTTAGGGCTTTGACGATTATGCCGATTATCGCGATTAATTGTCTGTTTTTATGGCTTTCATTATATAATTGATTAATTTAAGGGTTCAGTAAATAATTATGATGTTATCGTTTAATCTTTTTGAGTTATTAATTTGCAGTGTAAGATTACATAGAGAATTCCAAATTCTAAGAATCGGCCAATACCGATCCAACACCAGCGCTATTTTTTTTTTCTACACCACTACAGAATATCAATACTGTGTTTGTGGAACTAATGGTCACTCTTTTAAACCCTTTGTTAAACGCAATCCACTAAATACTCACTTCCTCATTACAGAGAAAAACTACATTTGAATAAAAATATATAAGCTATGAAATTAAACTAGCTG
>NW_015640075.1:958-6303 GCF_001515625.1 Sinocyclocheilus rhinocerous
GTTTACCTCACATTACGCTATGGAGGCTCTCTTTTATTTATTTATTTATTTGATTCCTCAGTGTTTGCTAAACGTTCTGTAATTTATTAGTCGGTATATAATACAGCATGTGGTGTGTGCCATGCCTCATCTTATTCGTTTTTGTTAAACGTTTTGTAAGCTAGTTTGTCATTGTATCTTACTGATTTATTGTTGTTGTGCTTTTTGATTAAGAATAACAATGAATCCATCTTTTGTTTTAGTCTTAAAAAATGAAAGGTGTGTAGATGTATGAAAGCAAAACAGTGACAACAAGATCGCGAATTCGAAAGTGAAAGCATCCGAAGCCCGCGGGTTAACACAGCAAAAGAGAAAGAAACTCCCATTCACAAAATTTAAATCACAAGTAATACTACTGATGATAAAGAACGGGTTGAATGTTAACCACTTTCGTTTCCATATAACTAGGGCTGCACGATAAATCGCATGCGATATTTAACACGCATCTTGTCAGTAAAGCCGGTTCTGTCATTAAATATCGCATGTGATTTATCGTGCAGCCCTACATATAACTATAAACTATGATAAAAGTTAATCAGCACACATTGAATAATCCCATGTTGTAGAGCAAAAAAATTTTTAAATATTGTGACCAAATCATGTGCTCGTGCGACCAGCTGAGAAAGTTAGTTGCAAAAGAGCGACCAGTGGGAAGAATGAGTCTGGAGTCCTGTATAGGCTATACAGTGCATGAAAAGCAAACTGGTGCTCTTCTGTTTCTTTTGGTGTATGACTCCCCCTTGTCTCGTATAAAAGGCACAATAATCGCGGTTGTCTGAAACAACCGCGGTTAGATCAAATAATCGCGATTAGACGGTTATTTAATTATCGCGACAGGCCTAAAACAACCGCGGTTAGATCAAATAATCACGATTAGACGGTTATTTAATTATCACGACAGGCCTAGTCTCAATCACTTAATGCACAGCTCTATTTTGACGTCGGCTGGTCAGATGATTCATTCCGTTGCCACTGTCAATCACTGTCCGTTGCCACTGTCAATCCAGTCGGAGGATATCAAACATGTTTTGAGCTGATTTTAGAACACATTGTTTTCATTTGTCATGGGTCTTCTAGCGACAGGGCACACGTTTCTGCATGAGTTCGTTGTGACGGAACAATTTTGAAGTCTGGTAGTGTGTGATCCTCAGTTGTTTAGTGTATGATGGTCAGTTTTTCCTCTGACTATTTACAAAGTCTGTATGTGTATGATATCTAGTGTTTTAAAATCTGTTCAGACTTTAAAAGTCATGTAGTGTATTCTAGCCTTTGTTTCTGAATATTAAGCTGAGACAGTAGAAAATATTGAAAAATACACACTGAAGCTTGAATCTGTGCAGTGACAGATTTGCTGGAGGTTAAGATGTTCAGTCATTCTGAACCAATACAAATACATTTTTGAGAACTTGTGAGATGGGAAGCCACTTTTATTTGATGCACTTGACTGTTACCACTGAACACAGTCTTTTACCATGGACCTTTCTCTCAGATAGCACTAAATCTGCCTCTCCTGAACAAGATATGATGATAATGTATCTGCCGTTTAATCTGTTTATATAATTCATTGCCTTTCAGTGGTGTCTTGATGTTAAGCTATAAGCTAAAACAGACAAATTCTTTAAAAATGCATCAGACTATCATTTGATGTTGTCATAAATTTATTTTCTAATCATATTTCTATCCTAGTCATTCTAGACTTCCTCAGCTTCACAGTCCTGCTCTTACACAGCAAAGTCATCGTCCGTCTGTCCTCACGTTCTTGAATGAATGATATTGGATAACCTTTTAACTCCTGTGTTTGGGCTGCACCCAACTAATCCTCTTTTCCCAATCCCTGCTCCGCACTGTGCCAGGACAAGGGCTTGATTTATGAAAATGTGATCTGGTGGAAATTTCCATTCATTTCCCAATGCCCTTCTCATTTCCCAACCCTTTCTCCCATCACTCGCTCCACATCCTAGTTGGCTGAGGAGATGCTTCCTGTCTTACTTGACCCTGTTCCAACAATGACACTGTCCAAGCAAGCTGGTGGGACTTGTCCTGCGGTGGTTGTCATGGTGTGTGTGGATTAATCCTGGCTTGATTATGTCCAGGGATAAGAGCTGCTTAATTGTAATCACAGGGACATCCAAGGAGGTTAAACACCGCACTGTGTGCCTCAGGACAGGAACTAAATAGCTGATGCTAGTTGACCTGGCTATGCCAGAGAAGGCACCTGGAGCATGGCAAGTTCTGATATTTCAGGAAAAGTGAAGTTTGGAATGATCTTTTAGTTCATAGATAAAGGGATGGTTCATGAAAAATTTGTATTTTCTTCATTTGCTCACCCTCAAATTGTTCAAAACCTGTATGAGTTTCTTTCTTCTGTTAAACACAAAAGAAGATATTTTGAAGAATGTGGCTACCAGCAACTGTTTGAACGAACTGTTTGTTTCTTTAGAATGCTTGTTTCTTGTGATTTTGTGTTTGTATGCGGTGTCTGTTGGAAGAAGGACTGTGGGAAAAGAATGTCCCAGTGATCTGGTCTGCTTGGATCATGACCCAGAGCCCCAGTGCGGCAAGCCTGATCTCTGCCCTCCCTGAAACGGATCTTCACTCAGAGCTGAGATTAGTGTTTTCACAACTCCCAATGGTGTGCCATTTGTATCTGGCCAATAATTAGTCAAAACTTACTTTCATGTTTTCGAGTTTTATCATTATTTATAGCTGGTTTCTCCTCCTGATCCACTCTAAAATGAGCCTAATAAGTTTGAAATGATAAGGGGCCTTTTTTAAATATAAAGACTTCAGGTGCTGTTTCCTCGTTGGGATCTTTCATAAGGATATGCAGTGTGGCAGCTAGGAATAGCACAGTATTTGCAGACATTCTCATCTTATTTTTCTGTCCAACTACTTTCTTATTTCCTAGCTGTGAATAGGTGGTCCAACGTTTTAAACACTGAATAGACTATTGACATGAATATGAATTTGGACAGTCTTATATACTGTTATTTATACTGCTAGAGTCAGAAATTCGAGGAGGTCCTTAACAAGCTGTTTTTGCAACTTAAGACCCAAGTATACTTCAGTTTTGATGTGAATGCTAAGAGTAGGGCTGGGCGATTTGGCAAAAAAATAAAATCTAGATTTTTTTCAGAACGTTTGACCGATTCTCGATTTTTTTTTTTTTTACGATTTTAACTAGTCAACTTAAAAATGTAACTACAACATGATTCAAATAACTTTTTCTTTATTAACCCTCTAGTTAAAGAAAATTGTATTCCAAGTGCACCACACATGTTGTCAACATGATGTAAATGTTAAACAAATCACTTGTTAAATATCTTTGCAGAAAAGATACATGAACTACAACTACATCCTGTACAAACTTGTCTTATACATGTTATATGTTTAGAAATAGGCTACAATGAAAATGCTTCAAAAAAATCTCAACAATGTAATTCAAATTCAAAATGACTGACTTTATACATAGAATCCAAAATTGTACATTTATAAACTGCACACTTGTAAATATATCTGTACATTCATTTAAACAGTTATATTTATCTATATTTCTGCTTCTGTATATAGTGCATTATTTAATTTTCAGTTTTTCTTATAGGCCTATTAGTGTTATACTCCATCTCTACTGTGTAATTCCTATGTCTGCTGCACTAGTTTGCACTATTTCCATACGCTCTTCTGCACTGGAAGCTCCTGTCACTAAGTCAAATTCCTTGTCTGTGTAAACATACTTGGTAATAAAGCTCTTTCTGACTTCTGAAAGTATAACACCAGTAGACAGTAGTACAAAAAGTGTACACTTTTACAAAAAGTGTAAAAATTCAGGATTTTTTGCTTGATTTTGCTCTTTGTTTTATTGAGTAGTGCACAAACAAAGCATAGTTTTAACTGTAACATCTTATTGTAGCTTCTTTCTTTTAAAATGCATCTGAATGCACTAGTTTGCACTATTTCCATACGCTCTTCTGCACTGGAAGCTCCTGTCACTAAGTCAAATTCCTTGTCTGTGTAAACATACTTGGTAATAAAGCTCTTTCTGACTTCTGAAAGTATAACACCAGTAGACAGTAGTACAAAAAGTGTACACTTTTACAAAAAGTGTAAAAATTCAGGATTTTTTGCTTGATTTTGCTCTTTGTTTTATTGAGTAGTGCACAAACAAAGCATAGTTTTAACTGTAACATCTTATTGTAGCTTCTTTCTTTTAAAATGCATCTGAAGGTCTGAACATTGCCGGCTTCACATTAAGTCAATATTTGAGAAAAGTAATTTATAATGAAAGGATGTTCACCGTATCACTCCCCTGTTGGATCTGTGGCTTCCCACTGTATTTCAGGGACATGAAGTGCTCGTGATGGCCATTGAAGTCTTTTAGCAAGAGACAGGATTGCTGAGCTACATGCAGGTTTGCCTGAATGGTCTAATAAAGGAGCTGTCAGATAAATGTTTTTCTGCTAATGCTTAAGACTGGGCAGGAAATTAAAGGAAGCCTCTGTCAGAGCCTGGATGTGGCAGGATGAACTGCCAGCCTTTCTATAACTGTGTCATTATGCATGTACCAGGCTCCTCAGCCAACTCTGAAGCCTGGTCCAGTGTGTGCTGAGGAGAGGGAGAAATGAAGGACACTGGACCAGCTGGACTTGAATACTAGTGGATGACTGGATGTAGAGGTTTCGCATCTGTGATTGTGAGATGTCCACCACAGAACAGTTAGGGCTGGGCGATATGGGCAAAAATTCATATCTCTGTATTTTTTTCATTTCATTTCATTCTAACATTGTAACATTGCAATCTAAAAACAAAAATAAGGCTTTTAAAGTGGAAGTTAAATTCACTAAACTAAAAATTAAAATAAATGAGAACAAAAGCACAGAGTTGTGTTAAGCTATTTTGATTACCCCATTACAGTAACTTTACAGTCAATGCTATCATAAAAATAGACTGACTTGTAGGTTTAAAATTCTACATGTCACATTTATTGTCCAACTACAAATATTTCAGCGACATGTATATTTTAGTCAGAATTATTGGGCTAATATTTAATTGAGCTCCATCTCTTTGGCGCACATGCGCGCGGCGGCGCTCATTTACTGAAGTCTGTGAAGTTTAGTGGAGAATACCAAAGCAGAAGGCTCATGCACTTCTGACAGAAAAATGGAAATATTTCCATGGCTTTCTAACATTTACAGATGGAGAATATACCTGTGAAATGTAAGTTATTATGCATTGGAAACAGCACATCTCAAACACATTAAACAGCGCGAGTAGCCTCAAGTGTCTCTGTCAGCGGCACACGCAGCCTT
>NW_015640075.1:6352-6433 GCF_001515625.1 Sinocyclocheilus rhinocerous
ATAAACTATGTTTTTAAAGGCCTTAATATGAAGCTTGTCACATGTTTAGAACAAATTGGATTATGCACTTTATGCACTTTC
>NW_015640075.1:7944-8837 GCF_001515625.1 Sinocyclocheilus rhinocerous
TCACTGAACATGCTTTTTCAGCATTGCAATTTTTTTTTTACACAGTACAGTAATACAATCTTTCATAGACATGTTTAAACTCAATAAATATAAGCAACACATTATTCAATGCTTTTTACTTTTGCATTTACTTCTAGATTTATATATTAAGTTGCTCAAGCAAGTGGCAAAACATTTAAACTACTTTTCTTACGTTATCACAAACTTACCATTGACAGAAATAGTCAGCTCTACTGCCTTTTCTTTTGCATTTAAATCTTTATTACAAGCAATCCTGCGGTTCATAAAGATCTTTGTTTTCCTACCTCCACGAGTGCCGTCTATTATTGCCTTGTTTATCTAAAAGTGCTCTTATCCTTTAAACCTAGCCAAAAAGCCATACGCGTTGACTGTGAAACACAGTAGACTTTAATAAAATGCATTTATGGTGTAATTACTACATTTTCGTGTCAATCCATGTTCATATTTACTGCAAACAATGCGCTGTTACTTTAATTCAGCGCTTGCAGCGCAGCAACGCAGCAGTAGACTCGGTGCGGAAACTATGCATACGCATTCCTATGCATTCCTCTGCACTATGCATTCTAATGTGAACCTGGCATTATGTGTGTGCGCTGCGAGTGTGCATGAGCACACGGTCTCCAGGAGAGCGTGCGAGCGCTGAATGGTTAAACACTGGCAAGAATTAAAAATAAATGCAATTTATAAACTTTAGTGACTGTGACACTGCATCGATTGTGCAAGGGAAAATTCCTGTGTCAACTGTGCAGCGTGCAGCTCACTTATAGACAGACGCGATGTGTGGTGATTTGAAGCCATTTGTGTATTTTGAGAGAGAAAGAGAGAGCGCGCGCGGTGATTCACTCACGCTGTTTGTGAAATTACGTCTCACA
>NW_015640075.1:9082-9794 GCF_001515625.1 Sinocyclocheilus rhinocerous
CACAAGGTTTTCAAATTACTTTGTAAGTTATTTAATGAAGAAATATGAAGGGGTACCTCACCTTCAACACAGTGTACATACAGCACCTCTCTTAACATTGAGTACCTCACCTTCAGCACCCTCAGAGACTGAGATGGTGCCGCTGCATGTTGAGCCAAACCGCTCACGGCAGCGTCATCAGCTTGAGATCGTTTTTTTGAGATCGGCCTTTTTAGAGACCGCCGATCAATCATCCCAATGTGATTATCAGCCGATAGTGATCCGATCAATCGGAGGTAGCAGATCAATCGGAGCACCCCTACTTAATGAAGTTTTTAAAATAATAAAGTTAGAATTACATAATAATATTTCTACTTCAGTTTTTTTAATATAAACATAATGGTGGCTGTCATAAAAACTTGATGGATTTATTCAAACAATAAACACTGAAGAACAGTAAAATGTGTAATGAATGTTATATGGTGCAAATATTTAGCAAAATGCCCCTCTCTACAGTTTATTTTTCTGACTAATGAGTTTATGGTCACCGAATAGGTTTTTTCTGAGGTAAATGTGACGTTACATGACATTGTTTACAAGCCGTTATATTGACGTCTTTGCACAGCTGAAACACTAATTGAGCGATTACATGAGACAGGATATGGATTGTAAAGTTGTACCTTCAGATGTTTAGTCATGTTTATTTTGTGCTGAAACTGGTATTAATGTGGAG
>NW_015640075.1:9946-10655 GCF_001515625.1 Sinocyclocheilus rhinocerous
TGTTTGAATACTGCAATACAATGGACAGACTTTGAAATCCGAGACTATGTTTCTTATTAAAAGTACCAAAGCACAATGCTTATTGCGATATATTGGATGGGAGGTGTGCTTCAACGTTCCGGCCATTAACTGAAATCAGGCTAGACTAATCGATTCTTGGGATTTAAGAATCGATATCGGTCCGTAAAAATGAGAATCGATTAATATCAAGATATCAATATTTTTTACCCAGCCCTAATTAATACATATTACTAGTTATTATCGTTTTAATTATATTAGTAATAATAATAATTATTATTATTATTATTATAATACTGTAATTATTTTATCACATTATTATATTATTACTAATTATCATTATCATCATAATTATCATCATGTATAATGATCATGTAAATAAAAGCAAAGATTAATGAATCACCGCGGTGGTAAAAATCTGCCACCGTCACAGCCCTACTGACAAATACAGATTTAACATGTTCAATCAGCGAAAATAAGTGCTAACCAATGCCAACAGACACAGACAGAGGTAACACACTGATCCAACAAAACCTGATGAGCGTATCTGTTGACGTTCATCTGCATCTGTTGGTGCAGTGTGAGTTAGCCTTCAGAGTAGGGCTGCAACTAACGATTATTTTGATAATCGATTAGTTGGTCGATTATTTTTTCAATTAATCGGATTAAAAACAAACAATTTTCTTTTTTT
>NW_015640075.1:10679-11180 GCF_001515625.1 Sinocyclocheilus rhinocerous
CCATTAACTGAAAACAGGCTAGACTAATCGATTCTTGGGATTTAAGAATCGATATCGGTCCGTAAAAATGAGAATCGATTAATATCAAGATATCGATATTTTTTACCCAGCCCTAATATATTATAGCCCTATACTTAAATTATATATATAATTAATATTAATTATGTATGTATATCAACACCGCGCCACCAGCGGTAGTTGGTCCATTACCACCGCGGTGGTAAAAATCTGCCACCGTCACAGCCCTACTGACAAATACAGATTTAACATGTTCAATCAGCGAAAATAAGTGCTAACCAATGCCAACAGACACAGACAGAGGTAACACACTGATCCAACAAAACCTGATGAGCGTATCTGTTGACGTTCATCTGCATCTGTTGGTGCAGTGTGAGTTAGCCTTCAGAGTAGGGCTGCAACTAACGATTATTTTGATAATCGATTAGTTGGTCGATTATTTTTTCAATTAATCGGATTAAAAACAAACAATTTTCTTTTTTT
>NW_015640075.1:15489-15788 GCF_001515625.1 Sinocyclocheilus rhinocerous
ATTTTATTGACAAAAACACACTATTCCACATTCTGCCCAATGTCCTTAAAACAAACGTTCCAACTGAATGCTAATGAAAACATACAGTGCTTAACAATTTATTAGACCACCTGCCATAATAAAGAGAAAACACATTTTAGGAATTTTTCAGTCAAAAAATTGTTTAAATCAAAATTTTTTTGTTGTCATTTATTTATAACTAAATACTTTTATTTATTCACATAACAAAAATGGCCTCCTATGCCCTTAATAGCTTGCGTTCTTGCTGGCATTGTTTAAGTACTTTTTGACTGTAATTG
>NW_015640075.1:16103-25797 GCF_001515625.1 Sinocyclocheilus rhinocerous
TATCCCCTTACAGTTCCTACTCTCATAAAATATGCGCAATGCGCAATGCGCTTCAGCAACCGGCTGAAGTTGGACAAGTATGTAAACTCCGTTGGACGTGCACTGTGGGCAGACCCGATTAATCGATAATGAGAATCGTTGTCGATGATTTTCATAATCGATTTTATCGATTAGTTGTTGCATCCCTACTTCAGAGCAGCATTGTCAATAGCTATGTTTCCATCCAAAGTTGCGAATTTAACTTGTGCACCAAATTGGAATATCACACAAAACATTTGTGAATTAAGCACCATTTCCATCTAACGAGAAGAGAACAAAATCGTCACTTCCTGATAAACTGGCACTACATATCACTAGGAAAAGTAGAAGCCACTGAATATAATAATTTTCATATATAGTACTTGTGCCTCAGAGCGAGCAGACGAAACACAATAAATGTGGTCATTGCTTTCGGTGGTTAATGCCTGCTGTTTTGGAATGCATTCGTGCAAGACAGTTCTGGGAGGCAATTACACAGAAATACTTTGCGCAGAAATACAGACTTTGCGCAGACATTTCAGAATTACCATAACAACATTTCAGATGCAGTGCAATAAGATCGGTCTGCTGGTTAGTCAAATTATGCCATCCCATCATGCAAAGTCACAGGAATTTATTCAGTAAATGTGTTTACATCTCCCATTATTCGCATTAACCCTTTTTCACACAAGTCATAAACCACCTCAATAGGGCTGTCAAAAAAAAATTAGAATTTCGAATATTCGTCGAATTTAAAATAAAAATAAATTTTTTAGTTGTGCATTAAGGAGGCAGCCTTATCAGTGGCGCACGAGATGCGATGACGATGTAAGTGTAATTACATTTTAATGTTCTTGTTCGTCTATCCAGTTGAAGCCACTAGATGCGACGCTGCTGCGTTGTTAATTACAAATATTGCGGGAAAAGAGAACATCAATGCGGAGAAGATCTTGTTTACGTCAAAACTGAAACCAAACCGTTCACACAGAACGCATATTTCGTGCATCTATCAGCGTTGCACTCGCGTCTCGCACAAGAGAACCGCATGTTTAGAAAGGCAAATAAAATTTATGCAAGTTCAACTTATCTCGAGACTAAATGGCCGGTTTTTTCCCCCATCCCACTGCAACTCGTGTTTTTTAACGAAAAATGTACTCTGTGTGATTGGCTTTCGGCCTTTTGTATTAAACTATGAATGCATACATGATGCTGTTTTGTTTATAGTTGTTTAAGCAACTTAATTATAATTGGTTTATAAACATTATTTTAAACATTATGCACTTTTTTCACAGATAGTCATGTTATCTTATGCTCGATGCGCTCTCTTGTGGCCTCAGGACAAAAGCCAAAAGCTTTTCTTTAGCCTACCTGAAATTATGCATTTTAAATTCGATTATAATTCGAATTTTGATCATATTTAAGCACAAAATTCAAATTTAGTTTTTCAGCCATTTTGACAGCCCTACACCTCAAGTGAGCTAAAAACATTTTTGCGAATTAAGAGATTTTTTTTTTTCAGAAAATGGGCATTTCCATCATTCATTTCTGATGCGATACTTTAAAATGAATGAAATGAGCAAAAATCAATAGTCTACATAAAAACTGGACTCTTTAAGAGCTGTGTGCAAAATAGAACTGCATGATTCTGGATAAATTGAGTTTTGTTTGTTTTTTCTTTTTTTTCCCCAATGGAAGTTAATTGTGGTTCTCTCATGATTCTGAAGAAAAAAACATTAGACAACTAAACAAAATCACATGTAATTTATGAATTAATGATTAAATGACTCACTCAAGATGTACTTGTTTCATTACTGGATGAATCAGCATTCTTGAATGAATCTCTTGTATGATTCAAAGACAAATACATTTTAACAGCCCCTTTTCGCCACTTACTGGCGTAACAATGTAATCGATAAATCTTCATTTAAAGTGTCAAATTACGTTCAAAAGGTGATTTACTCTATTTTAATCGCTACCACACACATCGTACACACAGTTTATATCTGAACTATAAACTCTTATCCCAGTACTGCTGTGATTTGAATGTTTGTAACACAGAAATAAGGATACTGTGTGGCTGAAAAGACTGTGAAGCTGTTTCATTCATGACAGATAACAGCTGCTCTCTTTAGGTCAGCGGCAGTGCGAATGCAAATTTAAATGTTCAAATCACACTGATGAGATCGTACTCTGCACGGACGAACCAAGTGATCACAACATTGATCGCACACGTCAAAGGTTGAGGAATGAAACAGACGAATCATTGTAATTTAGGAATAGAATCACGAGTTTGAATCGTGTTCGCAATCTTTAACGATCTATTAAATTAAAGTGCTTTGTCATGTTGGTGGTGACACCTCTCTTGCAACATGTTTAGCTATCACAGATATTATACTTAGCTTTTTTGGCTTCTGATCGCAAATGTAGCCAAACTTTGGAGCGCTTAGATTAGCGAGCAAGGTCCTGGCAGATCGCTAGGTCTGGTCCTCACAGATGAAGGAAAAAAAAAAGCGTATAGGAATCGATAGGCGGAATCGAAATTAATTTGACAACAAGTAGCCTATCCGATTCCTGACCTTAAGTATCCGATTCTGGAATCGGAATCGATTTTCGATTCCCAACCCTAAGTACGTAGCAAAGATTGTTGAGAGTGATTTGTCTTGCAATGTTCACAAATGTAAGGTATTTTTGAGTCAGAGTGTGAAAGTAGTTGGTTCATATGGCAATAATTCTTGTTTAATGGAATATTTAATAGATTGAGATTGATCTCTGATTGAGATGTAAGGAGATATGTTTTATGTATATCCACATTCTACTTCCATTTGCTGAATGGAATATTCCATCTGTCATCTTATTTACTGTATACATGATAAAAGAGTGTCTTTCTGTTATCTGCCATAACGGATCATTTATACAGATCTCATCCGAAGATAATCATTACAAGTCTAAAGTAATCTCTATGGGTGTATTCTTTCCCAGTCATGAATGTCAACTTTTGATAAATCATCTCTGTCACCAGATGTTTTGTGTATCATATGTTGAGCCCTTCTTTCCATGGTTCACGCCATTAATTCCTAAACTGAAGCTATGTTTTTTTCTGTCCTATATTCTAACCCTGTCACCCCATCGGAGACGGTGTCATCATTTGAATAAACCATGCTGCATAAACAGGGAAAGAGCGCAGCCCTTTGAACAAATATGCATCGAAAGCTCAGAGGAGCCGTCCGATAAGATGGGACTGTAACTGAACTCTCCTGAGGCCTGAGGCTTTTATGAGCATAACCCATGACATATTGGTGAATAATTTTACAGGGCCCATTAAGGCCAGCTGTGTGGCGTACTGTAAGCCAGGTGCATTGTAGTGAAGCTCTAATCAAACTACTGCCGTTTCCTCTCACATGTGCACACCACACACTTCTGCGATGCAGAAGATCTGTGGAAATGACTAAAAAAGTATGACCTCCTCATGCCTACCTTCACCTCAGTCTTCTGAGATACAGGTTTCTCATATGTATCAGATGAAAGGGAAAGGTTGAAGAGATTTTTGAGCGCTCTGTCTGTTTTCTGTTCAGCTATTACAGAGACTGCGGTTCATATCTTTGGCAGAATAAAAGGTAAATAACGTAGAATGGAGAATTGTGGAATAAACTCAGATGTATGACTCTATTTTACAGTGAATTATGAATTTTAAACTTCTAGCTTAATGTATTTTCTGTGTCAAAGCTGTTTGTCATGTCCTTCCAAATGGTTTTTAAATGTCCCCTCCATTGTAATGCAGTTCAGTCTCATTTAAAAGCTCACAGATGACTTGAGATACAGCAGTTTTAAGCTTAAATGGTTTTCAGCCAGTTTCAGGCCTCCAATTATTCCAACTTTCTCTTAAGCTGTTTTCAAAGAAACCTTCTGAAGAAAAATTCAGGATTTCGTCAACTCTTTCGTCAGCGTAGGGCTCGGCGATATAGCTAAAAAAATTATCAACGATATAATGTTTCATATCATTCGGTATCGATAATTATTGACAGAGCAATATAATTTTTTTTTTTTTATTTAACCACTGTTTTTTTAATTTAACCCAATTTATTGAGACAAACAACAAATATTTTTTGTTTTAACAGTCAAACATGTGTTTGTGTGTGCTGTCTGCGTCACTCATAGCACGTGCCTATATCGTGCACTATATCGAAATTTTTTTATATCGTTATCGAAGAAGGTGTACCGTCGATAAATATCGATACCGTTTTATCGCCCAGGCCTACGTCAGCGTTCTCTTATTTTGTTATTCCCTCAATTATCTTTCCTGAAATCTCCAAATTTGACCTTTGGAAGCATCTGAGAGTAAGAAAAGAGTTGAATAAAAACTGTCTGGCATGATTTTCATATGAATACACTCTTGTTTGACCTTGTAGGGTGGCATTAATTCAACAGTCTCCCACTGCTGTGCTAATAATCCGCTCCCATATCCTGCAAATCCCTCGTAGCTTCTACTATACAAACAATTCTCCCAACAGTCTTTAACGCTCGACTCCCCGGCCTCTGGTCTAGATGTTCTCTTATTGCTGCTTTTTAATATTCAGGAAGTGGATCAGAAAATAATTAAATCCTGTGATAAGTGATGCGACCCCAATTACCTCTTTCCGTTGTGGTCGTGACAACATGGTTAAGATGAAGAGGAAGAACAACTGAGCTTTTGGTTTGAGGAATGAACATTTTTAAGGGGGTGTTGGAGTAAAAGAGGGTTGGAGTGAGGGTGAAGAAATGCCTTAGGCTTTCCTATTTTAACTAGAGGTCGACTGATTGATCGGCCGATTTTTGGCATTTTTTAATTAATCTACATCGGCTGATTGTGCTGCAAATTAGGCCGATTTATAGGCAGGCGCACTGGCGGGCAGCTAAGCGTTGTTGCGGAACTTCCTCTGGCTGCGTGAGGCGGAGCAGCTCACGCTGCAGGCTGCAGCCACGGCTTGTTCACACACAGCCTCAGCTAATGGCAGGGCAAAACAGACCATTTCGAAAGCAGGATTACGTTTTACCCTACTAGAATTGATGCCGGAAAGTTATCATATTCATAAGTGCAACAAGTCATTTGCATGTGAAAGTAGAAACACGTTCAATTCAGACGAAACTTCTGGGCTGATTATAACGTGCACGTTAACTTTCCTCATGAAATGTGTCTGTGGGCCCGACAATAGCCTCCACGATGCCATATATTCGCTCGTGGCCAGCGCACTCTTAAGCAGTTATGAGCAGCAGGCAGTGCGTGTGTGAAATCTTTTATTTTTGAGTTATTTGTGGCAGCTCATCACAATATCAAAACTGACCACCACAAATAGATTTTCCAAAAGGCTTATACTTCGTTGAATAAAATGAGCGCTTCACGTTTCAAAATTAAAATGCCACGCGGGTGTTTTTATATGAATGTATTAGGGCTGCACGATAAATCGCATGCGATATTTAACGCGCATCTTGTCAGAAAGCCGGTTCTGTAATCAGCGGTAAATTTCCATCACGTGTGCGCTTTCACATTGAGCAGCATTAACTACACAGAGCCGTTGTTCACAGACGGGAAAAAAAGAAAAGAAAATAACATCGGCGAAAAAATCGGCATCATATATCGGCCATCGGCTGCCCTGATTTCTAAATATCGGCATCGGCCAGTGAAAAACCCATATCAGTCGACCTCTAATTTTAACTCCTCCTGTCAAAATGTTGCTAGAAACTAGAGGCGTCAAACCGAAATGAATGAGTATCTGTCAGTCGGGTTGTTTTATATCTGTGATACTTGATTTTAGGGCTGCAACAACTAATCGATAAAATCGATTATTATCGATTATGAAAATCATCGACAACGATTCTCATTATCGATTAATCGGGTCTGCCCACAGTGCACGTCCAACGGAGTTTACATACTTGTCCAACTTCAGCCGGTCGCGTCAAATTAAAGCACTGAATTACTTATTTCTATGGACAAAATGCATCTAAAACAGTGGAGGAAACAGAATGAGATGCTGCGGGAGAAGTACGTGATCCAATTTTAAGGACATTGGGCAGAATGTGGAATAGTGTGTTTTTGTCAATGAAATAAAAAAAGAAAATTGTTAGTTTTTTAATCTGATTAATCGAAAAAATAATCGACCAACCAATCGATTATCAAAATAATCGTTAGTTGCAGCCCTACTTGATTTCTCGGTCTTGACATGATTAGGATGACATAGCTTGTTACTGTTACTGCAATATTTGTAATGCTTTTGTGTGCACATCTCAGGGCTGTTGGCTTCACTACTACTTACTAACTTGCTCTAACTAAGTGGGATGCATCCCGTTTTGAGTGCCAGGTTATTTCTTTTACTTGTCCTCACTGAAAGCAAAATTCAGGGTGAAGCTGACAACCAATCCAACTTTGAATTTGGACCAGTGACATGTCACAAGAGAAAGCAAGCATCTGTCAAAATGTCAGATTAAAGGAATAATTTATCCAAGAATGAAAATCCTGTGCTCACTCCCTTGACGTTCTAAACCTGTATTTCTTTCTTGGCTGGAACACAAAATGTAGAAGTTTAGCAGGGTGTCCGATAAGAGGGAAAGTGAATGTTGACCAGTGGTTATCAAGCTCCTAGAAAAAAAGCACCCTGAAAACATCAAAATAAACAGTCCATATTAGTAATGCACCATATTTAAAGTTTATTGCTTTGTAGTGGGACAGACTGAATTTTAAGTTATTTACTGAAAATCTAGCTTGACAGTTGAGGTCACTGTTCATTTACTTTCATTGTATGGAAAAGAGCAGCTTGGACATTCTGCTATGAATATCTTCTTGTGTTTGTTCCATAGAAAAAAAGAAAGTCATATGCAGTAAATGACAGAAATGCTATTTTTTGGTGAACTGTACCTTTTTAACATGGAAAAACTTGCAGTAAGCTAACGTTGTAGTGTGTTGTGCCTAGTTTTTAATGTTTAGAATACTGTTCAACAACAACACCACCAGCAACCACTTTTTCAGTCTACAAATGGCTGTCCTCTTCCTCTACTTCCTCTGCACCATCCACACTTCTTCTCTCCCTTCTAAGCGGAGTTTACATGGATGCCTCTGGCATTCGCAGTGGGTGCTCAAGCTCCAGCAGATGGTGAAGAGAGGGAGAAGCCGAGAGATTAAAAGGGGGTTTCTCTTGTACTTCCTCTCCTAGTGTTCTTTGATCCTCCACGTTTTTGTGGCATATTTGGGATTCTGCACTCAGATGGGTAGAGACTGATGCCTGCATGCATTCGTATCTCACTGGAGAGGCAGGTATCATCTGTAGCATTAGTACACATTGGAGTTTTATTTTTTGTTTGTTTTTGCTGCTGCCTGCCTTGGCTGCCCTTGAAAGCTGTCAATCCATAACACAAGCATTGTTGTGTGTGTGTGTGTGTGTGTGTGTATATATATATATATATATGATCTGAATCTTTTAAGTGTGACAAATATGCAAACAATTAAAAAAAACAGGAAGGGGGCATAAACTTTTTCACACCACTGTATGTATATATATATATATATATACCCTCCATTAGTATCGAAACAGTAATGACAAAATTGATTTGTCTGCTGTGGAGTCAAGACATCTGCAAATATGATTAAAAGATGAATATGAGACAAAACTACAGAATGTCACATTTTATTATTAGCCGTTTCAACACATTCATGGTTTACCAAATAAAAAGGACTGCACTTTTAGAGTTTTATTTCCTAATCTGATGTGAGCATAAGTATTGGGACAATTGAACTTGTGTAACAACTGTAAAAGTTTAAGAGCTAATATTTAGTTGCGAATCCCTTGCATGCAATCACAGCAGTCTACCCACAGACATCACTAGGCATGGGCCGATTACCAGTTTCAAGGTATACCGTGATTTGAAAATCTCACGGTTTCAAAACCACTAACATTTTCCATTATACCGTCCCTGCGCTGTTTTTCATGTCTCCGCAAAGACTGAAAGTGTAGGAATCCCTCAGGTTGAGTGCAGTGTAAAGAGTAACACGACCCCTCCCCCCCGTTGGTGCAAGCGGTCAGTCACGTGTGTATGACAGCCGAAGGAGCTTCCCCTGGAACTTAGGTGATCGGCAAGCGGACGTTTATTGTTTTATTGCAGCCGATCTCTGTTCTGGACTTGCACAAACTGCGTTGCAATGCATATAATTTTCCAAATGTAATTTATGTGAAAATATGAAGTCTGTAAAGAGCCGTTAACAGAGGCCAGAGACGCTGAATGCAGACGCAAAGAGAAAAATACAGTAGCAGGCAGATCACTCACTGTTCATGATGCACTAACTATGGGAAGAAAATCCTCAATATTGATTTGGGGGTTTATATGAATGCGTTTCTGAGGGGAACTGACTGTCTTCAGAAATGTTTAGATGGTATTTTCTTTTCATCTCGTCTCTGTGTGGTTCATATTAAAGCAGTGTTTCAGCGCAGTGCTGCTTTGTTTACAGCGGTAACCAAGGAAACACTGTATCTGGTGTTCCAGAAGCGCCTCCTGCTGTCAGAGAGTGAATCTGCGTCTCATTCAGAGCTTCTGTCTCACCTCACTCTTCTTGTCAGTCAGCTCGACTCACTCTCCTCACTGGAGAAATGAAATCTGATCTGTGATGCGGCTGTCGTTCGGCACGCTGCATTGAAGCAGCCGCGTTCAGTTTTTAATTGTAGTGTCTGTTCTTTTACTGAACTAAATTATTTTTATTACTATAAAAAAATCAAAACGACGGTGGGGGTCGGTGACGCGGTGGGCAAGTGACGTAACCACATTAAGCGTGTTGCGGCTTTACACCGGTATCACCGTCAACACCGTCTTATCGCGGCAAGCCTAGTGTCCACGCCATGATACCACCTCCACCATGCTTCACAGATGAGGTTGTATGCTTAGGATCATTTGCAGTTCTTTTTTTTCTCCACACTTTTGCTTTCCCATCACTTAACAGTGTCCATAAAACTGTTCAAAACTCTACTGGCTCACCTTTGTGCTTTTCGGCAAACTCTAATCTTGCCTTTCTATGTTAGCGGCTGATCAGAGGTTTGCATCTTGCTGTGTATCTTGCTGTAGCGAAAATACTTTGATTGGCCTTTCAAAAGAGGACACGACTAGAAATCAGAAGTCTGTAAGTACGTTTTCATATTTAAAGAATTTGCCACTGATGATTCAAACGCGAGTTTTGAGCAGTGTAGAGTAGCGCTTGTTGTTTGTCATTTCTCCGATCACGGCCCTTGGGCTAAATTACGAAAGACTGGAGTATCAATAAGCTCTGATGTTAACGGTTCTGCTGTCGGTACTGGAGAGATTGTCTACATTTGTTATTGCTATATAGACATTATCTTGCTATCTCAGCAGAATCGCCAGCTGTTTTTATATGCAGTAATATTCAGACGTTTGTCTGTGATGAATTTTTGCTACCCCCAATTCAGAAGCGAGATCTCGCTCACGCGGAGGAGCTTCAGCGCGCACAACATGAAAGCCCTGTTTAATTATGATAGAGGAGAGAACTAAACATTCAAACATCTGCTTACACTTTAGGCCTGTGGCTGTGATATTAAGCTAATTTTATTTTGATTTTGGCTTCTAAGGATTATAAAAAAGAAGATATGAGGTAAAACTATTAAAGGGACAGTTCACCCAAAAATGAAAATTACCCCATGATTTACTC
>NW_015640075.1:26459-30263 GCF_001515625.1 Sinocyclocheilus rhinocerous
TCCATGCTTTATAATGGGAGTGGATGGTAGCCCAAAATTTTAAGTCCAAAATATTGCACCCATCCATTATAAAAGAAGTCCACATGGCTCCGGGGGGTTAATAAAGGCCTTCTGAAGCGACGCAAAGCATTTGTGTAAGAAAAATATCCATATTTACAACTTTATAAACCTTAATCTCTAGCTTCCGCTAACTGTCGTATGCACGTTCACAAGAAAGTGGTGTCCAGCGGATGACAAAATATTGTGCAGTTTTTCCAAAAATTTCATTTTTTGTCTCAACTGTCCACATAACGTATATTCTCAGAACTATTGTGGAACAACCAGGTGGTTTCGGTGAACATGAGACATGTCTCAATTTAGACAGCAATAGTTTCCTTCATGTTGTCCTTTCATTAACACTATTCATGTTCAGTGTTTTCTGATAGTGGACGCATGAACAAAGACTTCTGAGTTTTCTGGGGGTCTTTTGCTGTTCTCCTTGTGTTCTTTCTCACTTCTTACAGGATTGCCTGTTCTCAAATGATCTTTTGCAGGATGCCACCCTTAGGGAGAGTAGCAACAGTCCAGAATTTACCACATTTGTAGACAGGGTATCTTACAGTTGATTTATGAACATCCAGGTCTTTAGCGACGCTTTTGTAGCCTTTTTCAGCTTTGTGCATCTTTGTAGTGTTTTTACGTTTTTGGGATTTAGGGATGGTTTACACTATTCAGTCTTTCCTGAGAAAACCTAGATTTGTCAGTAACTAGGCTTTGTGTGCCTTTGTGTGTAGGGTACCTGTGCGACCCACAATTTCATTCTCATTTCCTTAATTGTAACACAGAGTTTCACATACTTTTTTCCAGCCTGCCTTGAAAAGCCTGCCAATGATCCCTTAGTGTCTTCAATAAAATTTTGTAAAGTACAAAAGTTGCTGTGTTGTCAGTTTAGTCAGATTTGGTTTGTCTACAATTGTGACTTCATTTTGTGATCACATTTTATGAGTAATCAGTGCAGAAAGGCAGTACAAACATATTCTTATATAGGCCTTACATATATATGGCAACTAGTGGTTCAACGGATCACAAATCTCACGGTTCGGATCACATTACGTTTTTTGACCCACAGATCGGATCATTTTTCAGATCAGCAAGAAAAGAAAAATATTTCAATTTAACTTGCTTTCCATTTATTACTTAAATCTAAGTACTTCTTTGATACCACAGTAAATACTACTAGATTAACTAAGAAAGTTTAAACATGATTAAAGAGACAAGAGAACAGCCAGTAAAAATAAGAACAAATACACAAATTACAAGCCTAGATAAATACAACAGAATGCGTTACAAATAAAATAAGGTTGGTAGTATTCAAATACAGAAATTTAATAATTAGGGAAAATAACACTGCATAGTTTTCACTGTATAAATTAAATATAGATTTTTATCTCAGCTGTTTTGTTGTTTGATGATCATTGACAGCAGCAGTATTTATAGGCCGCTGTCCCTTTAAGACCTGATGCACGGATCCGATATAATGATACACATCACATCCGATTTCTTTCTCAGCTGTTTTTATTCACTTGAGACATAACTGACTGCGTTTACCTGAATGATTGTCGAGATGGGTATTTTGTCATAATTTTTATGTGTAGGCCTGTGTGTCTGTTCAGAGGATTCAGAAGAGGATTCAGTTCGGTGTTCGTGCGCCGTCTGAAACGCATGTGCGCGCTTAATGTGTGTGCGGCTGTGCGCGTAGAGAACAGCGCCCGAGTAACTAATCGAGTTCCCTTTCGCCTTTTCTCTCTGGAATTGTTTAAAATTCGCTTGCTTGTGTAAATACGAACAAATTATAAACTTATACTCTATTATGGTTAAATTTTGCAATTAATCCGCGGATCACATGTGTGCCGAACCATGGGGCTTGGTCCGTATGGATCACGGATCAACTACGATCCGTTTAACCACTAATGGCAACGTTAAGTTTGTGAACCCTTTGAAAATATCTGAATTGTAACACATTAAATTGGTGTCCATGGTTTTAGTTCCTGAAAAGTGCAGTATATCAAAAGATCTTACATTTGCCAACATAGTATCAGCACTAGGGATGTGCGCAACGACTAATTTGACTGTCGTTTAAACGAAAGTTTTGTATCCGACTAGTCTAAAAGCAAGAAACCCCCAAAAGATGGTAGAAAAAAAAAACCTCTGTGCGTGCGTGTAGCATATATAATAGCCAGCTGTACCATTTAGTCGACTAGTCGACTAGACCCGCACATCCCTAATCAGCACCACAGTCACATCTTAATTTTGCCTCAAAAATTGGCTTTGATAGAGACCAGTGAAGCTGACTTTTTGAGTTTTACCACTCAGAGGAGGTCTGAGTGGCTTTTTTTGAAGTTATATTATCTATCCACACATTATTTCCGAGGGGTAGCGGACCAGCATGGCCTCTGCTCAGTCTTTGTATTAGAGTGCCATGTGAAATAGCTGTTCTCTGATGACTGGTGTCTGAGGAGCCTCTTTTTGCTCTCATTAGAGCCCTGCAATTTATAGCATGGATGGCCCTGAATTTCATGCTTCAAAGTGGAGGAGAGTCAGTGGACGTTCTGTGAATTAGCCTTTATGACGGGGGTGGGGGCTGTTAGTGAAATCTCTCATTTACCCTCTCTCTCGTATGCTCTCTCTTCCTCTCCCTTTTTATTCGCTTCAGCTCTCTTTACTGTTTTATCATAGACTCTATGTAATATGCTGTGGAAACAGAATGACCATTGTTTTCTCCATTAATGTAGTACAGTGTGCAAATTATGCAGTGATTGGTTTAATATTAAAAAGGGATTTCATCTTAGGGAAATGTTCAATTAAGAAAAATTCCAATTAAATAATGATAATAATTAGGGCTGGGCGATATGGGCAAAAATTCATATCTCGGTATTTTTTGGCCGATTTGCCATATACGGTATATATCTCGATATTTTAGTTTTTGTATTTGTATTTTTTAAAATCTGTATTTAATATATATATATATATATATATATATAACATTGCAATCTAAAAACAAAAATAAGGCTTTTAAAGTGGAAGTTAAATTCACTAAACTAAAAATGAAAATAAATGAGAACAAAAGCACAGAGTTGTGTTAGGCTATTTTGATTATTCCATTACAGTCACTTTACAGTCAGTGCTATCATAAAAATAGACTTACTTGTAGGATTAAAATTCTACATGTCACATTTATTGTCCAACTACAAACATTTCAGCGAAATGTATATTTTAGTCAGAATTATTGCGCTCCTATTTAGGTGAGTTCTGTCTGTTTGGCGCGCATGCGCGCGGCGGCGCTCGTTCACTGAAGTCTATGAAGTTTAGCGGAGAATACCTAAGCAGAAGGCTCATGCACTTCTGACAGAAAAATGTAAATATTTCCATGGCTTTCTAACATTTACAGATGGAGAATATACCTGTGAAATGTAAGTTATGCATTCAGGAAGACAGCACATCTCAAACACATTAGACAGTGCTAGTAGCCTAGTGTCTCTGTCAGCAGCACACGCAGCCTTTCTATCAGAGCACGAACACAGAATTGATTCCTCTTTCGCTTGAATGGACACATACACGCAAAATTATCTCAAAATAACTATCGGCAAGTATTTTCATGCCTTAAATGAACGTAAACAGTGGAGAAAGAAATCGCAAGTGCATCATTATATTGGATCCGTGCATGCCATTCGGTCTTAAAGGGGCAGCAGCCTATAAATACCTGCTGTTTAAGCGCCACCTGCTGTCAGAGAGTGACATTTGCGTCTCATTCAGCCCGTCTGCTGT
>NW_015640075.1:31345-41696 GCF_001515625.1 Sinocyclocheilus rhinocerous
GTGCGGTTATCTAAATCAGACAAAAATACAGGTGCGGGCGGTTGGCGGGTGGATAATTTATTTGAAGCTGCGGATTCGGGTGACGTTTTAGCTCATTCGCGCATCACTAATGCCTAGTAAGAGCTTGATTAGCTGGTTCAGGTGTGTTTAATTGGGGGTGGAGCTAAACTTTTCAGGACACCGGCCCTCCAGGACCGAGTTTGGACACCCCTGGTCCAAAGCAAACCAACACTGGACCCAACTGACTATCATTGTATAGACAAGAAACACTGAAACATTCTTCTAAATATTTATTTTGAGTACTGCAGAAGAAAGCAAGTCTTACAGGTTTGGAACAACATGACGGTGAGTGAGTCAATGACAGAATTTTCCTTTTTAGGTGAACTATCCCTTCAAACATGAACAGGAGAACATCAGATAAATGACACTTCAGCTTTAAAGTTTGTGATGTGAATGCATGCAATGGTGTTAAATATCTATCTATAACATTTGAGTCAAGTGTATCCCATATCCATGATATGATTACTTGGGCTACCAACAGCACATGTGACATATATAGTTTATTCACACCCGCCGCCAGCAATAAAGTGATGGAAAAAGAGGGCTCAACACATTGACTTACCTTGAATGAACTGTGGACTAGTGTTTCATCCAGATCAATGACTACACAGATCTTCCCTACATCTTTAGACTTTATCTGTGGAAGAAGTGGTTTGGCTGGGACCTGCAATAAACATGTCAAGGACACTGGTAAATAAGTAGAAGTTGGCATTTACAACAACAAGCTATTTTACAGTAAGAAATACAGTATAGCTTCTTATGTCACAGACATTATCATACAAATAAAGACTGAAATTGCATGTCAGCTATACAAAACAATTTATGTTTTGTATTTTTGCATCTTATATTATGTATCTTAGTCTGATAGTAGACAACAAGTTCCGTGCTTGCGCGCACATACAGAGCGGCGTTTCAGGCAGAGCGCGAATACAGAATTGATTCCTCTTTCGCTTGAATGGACACATACACGCAAAATTATCTCAAAATAACTATCGGCAAGTATTTTCATGCCTTAAATGAACGTAAACAGTGGAGAAAGAAATCGCAAGTGCATCATTATATTGGATCCGTGCATGCCATTCGGTCTTAAAGGGGCAGCAGCCTATAAATACCTGCTGTTTAAGCGCCACCTGCTGTCAGAGAGTGACATTTGCGACTCATTCAACCCGTCTGCTGTTTTTGTTTCGTTTTTTTATGTAGTATCACAAAGCTAAAGTCAGACCATTTTGTTTTTGTTTCAAATTTCAACATTTTACAATCTGAATAACATGTATGCAGCATCTTTGTTTGGATCGTGATTAAAATACTCAGGCAAAACCTTAGTTTACTTGCATGGAGACATTTCTTTTATTTATATTTATTTATTTGATTTGGGATTTGTTTTAAAATTTCAAGTTAGTATATTGTTTGACATTTTCAATTTCACAAAGTAATGTGCAGCCTTTTGGTCTGAGAAATAACAAAAGGACACCTTTTTAAAAATCTGTCTTAAATAAATTTTGTTAAAAAAGAAATTGAGAAATTGTATTGTGAAATCAGTATCGTGAATCATATCACAACGTGAGTTGAGTGAATCGTTACATCCCTATATGCTACTAGTTTTTGCTGTGGTATCGAAGTAGTAAATTGTTCTTAAAATAATAAGTGTTACTTAAATAGTAAAGAACCATATTTTTTTTGCTCATCTGAAAAATGATCCGATCTGTGACTCAAAATGTGATATGATAATGTAATATAATCCGAACCGTGAGATTTGTGATCCGTTGCACCTCTACTCTCTTGACTTGTTATTTGAAGAAAAAAATACAATATATTTTATCCGGGCTAGTTAAATTCATTTTTGGGCTCCCAAAATCTGAAGAATGCCTGCCCGAAGGGCTACCAGGGATTTTGAAATTTTGCGAGCCCTGCTGTATGCACTCTGTAGGTGGATTATAAGCACATAAATCAATGTGTCTATGCAGTGCTGATCACCAGAATAACTTTAGATCAGAGCTTGTCTTGGCGGCCAGTTTCGACTGCATAATTCTCGTGTCTCATATCACATTCTAAATAAATTTGACTGCTTAAATTTGCTGTTTTATATAATACAGTGATGTATTTTATCATGGAGACAACAGCACCTCATGCATTATTTGCCCTCTATCTCGCTGCAGTCTCGGCAGTAATACAGTATGCATATGCTAATAGGTTTCTATTCATTGGGAATAGATAGCTGTGGGCTGATAGAACCCTGAATGTGTGACCTTCTCCTCCTCCTGTGAATAGATGTAATGGATTTATAGTCAGATATAACCGCTCCCTAAAATGCTGAATATTTCAATCTTAGTTCTCCTGAGACACAGGAAACTGGCAACACGTTGACAGCCATAAAATGTGTGTGTTGTTGAGGCTGGTATCAGTCTGTGTGCAAATCATTTGAAAGAGAATTTCTAATGTGTAAAGGGTAGAGATGGAATAAAACAAAGTGGAGACCCAAGCAAGTCAAAACATTAGGTTGCAGTTAGATAACTTCATAGTACAACTTTTTTTGAAGCGTTTTAGAAACTACATGTATTCTGCGAACGTGATGTGCAGAATACTTAATAGAATTATTAGAAAGACCAGTACTAAACTGAAATGACCAGTACTAAATTTCTGAAAAAATAAAGCACCTTTCATAGGGCACTATACTGTTAAAAGTGAAGTGAAGTGATGTGACATGATGTGACGTGGCCAAGTATGGTGTCCCATACTCTGAATTTGTGCTCTGCATTTCACCCATCCAAGTGCACACACACAGCAGTGAGTAGTGAACACACACACACACACACCATAAACACACACCCGGAGCAATGGGCAGCCATTTTTGCTGCGGCTCCCGGTGAGCAATTGGGTGTTTGGTGCCTTGCTCAAGGGTTTCACCTCAGTCATGGTATTGAGGGTGGAAAAGAGCGCTGTACATTCACTCCCCCCACCTACAGTCCCTACCGGTACCGAGACTCAAACCTGTGACCTTTGGGTTACAAGTCTGACTCTTAAACCATTAGGCCATGACTGCCCCTTTGCCATACCATGGAGTGTGTGGATGTATGCGAATGAGTGTGTGTTTCTTAACCTATGCTGGAAAGAGAGCCCTGGTGGCTGTAGCAGCCTCACTGTGCTCTATTTACACTTTCTGCTGCTCTTATCATGAGTTTGAAAGGTGACTAAGCACCTGACCCTAGGTTGCTTTCCATTTCTTTTGTTAAACCTATTAAGTGTCTTTCTGTGTATATTGCACCCCCTGTAGCCACCTACACATACACACACATCCTGCAGCCTGATCCCTCTCGGCCCTTGTTATTGTGAATGCAGGAATTCATGGGTGTTAATTGCGGGTCAGGCTCAGCATACAGTAATTACATGGTGATGGGTAAACTACCTGTTTCTCCTTTTTATTTTATTCTGGGAAGAGGCAAAGCAGTCAGAATGCATGACTAGAATTGTAGTGTTGTTTTTTTGCAGAGAATGAGAGGATTTATTAATTATAGACTGTCATAAAGATTATGAATTTTGCTTTTCAGCTAACCAGCAGCTCAAAGGCTTTGAGTAAGTTGAGGTTGCATTTGCCTGCTTCTGGCAAATGGATGTCTTTTATAATGTTGCTGTCCTCATTGACTGCAGGGAAATCTTTCTTTTTTCTCTCTCCTTTTTCTCACTACGTGTCCACTGGTGCGGAAGAAATCCACTCAGTGCCACTCAAAACACCAGAGGGCTGCCACTTGTATGTGTGTAAAACGGGGAAATGCGGAACAGCAAATGTGGTTGTCTTTAGTATATGGCCATTGATTACTTTCAATGTACATTCAATAAAATCATCTTAGAAATCAGGAATTTTCAACCTTTTTTAGGTCAGGAATAATTTTTAAGCATGTTCTATAAGATTTTATAAGCCTTTGGTTTTTGCAGCTTACACTGAATTGTAATGGTTCCACTTAAGTCGATTTTCTGAGCCCAAATGCAGTTTATTCCATGATTCAAAAAATGTGCAAACAAAACAATAACTTGAAAATAAATATGACTTAAACTTAACAAGATAAAGCATGGCATGGACATGAAACTCCCAACAGTGGACTACAGCATCAAAAATGACAAAGCTAGACAAAGATGCATGGCAAAATCAGGGCTATAGGGTAAACGTACCTATTAAGCTAACATAACCATTAAGCACACTTCCATTTTTGAGATCAGATTATAAAAAGAAAAAATAATTTTTTATCCTACTTGATGTCTTAACCAATTTATGTGTTTGTTAATATATACCTCCTGTGATTTCAAGTCAATCAGATCATTGCACACTGAGATACGAGTATCCATGTGTTCACACTGTCTGGCGGCAGAGGCGGACAACGTACTCAACTCCATTACTTAAGTGAAAGTAGAGATACTGCTGGTCAAATATTACTCCATTACAAGTAAAAGTTGTAAAGACAGATTTTTACTTAAGTAAAAGTACAGAAGTACTTGCTTTTAAAAGTACTTAAGTACCAAAAGTACATTTCCTTATTTATGTCAATGCACTGTTTTATTGTCGTACATAATACTTGCAATACTTCTGAAGCAACTTAGAATACATTACACCTACCGAATACACTGACTAGCTTGTACACAGTTAGCTGACTAGCTGTATAAGATTGTGTACTACGGTAATATATTTATATTATAAATCGACAGTTTATTGCTGGTCTGTGGTTTTACAATGCTGTAATGCCAGACTGTAAATCTGTGGAAAATCAGGGCAAAAATCATGTAGTGTATTCCAGCCATCAGAGACAATAGATAAGTTGACATCCATTTAAAAAGAGGTTTCATAATGAAGCTAGTTTCTGTGTTCATCCCCATGAATTAAATGTTTTATTGGTGTGTTTTATTTGATTTTTGAACGTGTTACTTAGCTGAACATGGACTAGTCTTTGTGATTGACTTTGTACCTTCAAAAAAAAATTTTTTTTTTTTTGAAGGAACATTCTTTAAAAATGTTCCTTAAAATAAACAAGAATTTTTAATAAAACATGATGTGAGCTTAATGGGAACAGGGGTGTGCTTAAAGGGTACAAACATGTACCCATTAAGCACAGCCAGACTTTTTGAATTTAATGATATATATCTTAATTTAAATGCTTTTGTCATTTAAAATTAAATTAAATATTTTTGTGTGAGAGATTAATATTTTATTTTAACATAACTTTTTGTACTGAAACCAATATCTTGTGCACTAAAAATGTCTCAATGTAGATTTTGGTGAGCTTAATAGGTACGTTTACCCTAATGAGCAAATGTGCAACACCTGACCATAATAAAGTCAATGAACCAATGAGAATGAAACACAATTGAAAACAAAAGCACATGTCATAAACACAAGGGAAACGTGGGAATCACATGACACATGAAAACATAGAGCCCAACCAAACACTAGCTTTACATGAATCCATTAAAATAACCAGTTCTATATTGATGTACAGAGTTAAATACAGTATTTTTTTTATAATTTTTTTTTTTTTGCATTTGTAAAAAAATATGTCGGAGTGATTGTTTAAAATGAATCTTTAGTTTCTTAACTTAAGCTTTGGTTATAGTTTATATTATTATTATTATTGTTATTTTTTTATTATTGAACACATTTTTATTTCTTCACAAAAATTAGCTTGGGATCAAACGATAATTGTCAGACCCACCACAGTGCTACCACGGACCCCCTAAGGGTTACAGACCCCCTGTTGAGGACCCTTGATACCCAACTGTAATCATGTGCATGTAAAATACAGACTTTATTTCTGAGTTTTCAAAGTATACATGTGCTTTTATAAACTTAAATGTGCCAATATGTAACAAGTGATTTAAGCACTAAATCAATTGGAAACTGGACTGATGTCACAAACCTTTGCCTTTACTTTGTACCTATTTGACACCGTTAGTCATTTTTCACCTCTCGTTTACATTAAGTTCAGCATTTATGAAATTTTCCCCACTTGCTCCGATCCAGTGTCAATCCCACAATCCCTTCTGTCCCATAGAGGATGAACTGGAAAACCCTGCTCAGTGGAATACATTCAGCCACTGAAATATCCCAGATTGTCAGAGCAGTCATTAGTCCGGTGACCACATTATCTGAGAAATCTCCTTCCAGATAAAAGAATTTAAAGGGCACCCAATTACCTCTGAAACCAAGGTGATTTCCTATTAAGATCTCTGCATCTTTTACCTCAGGGATTTTCAGGTTTTGCTCAGATTTCTCGCAAGCCTCAGAGGTTTGCAATCTGGAGGGGAAAAAAGGTGATTACAGAAAAGTTGACCCTTTGTTCGTTTTTGGACTTGGGGGCCACAACACCCCTGGGTAAAGATAGGTGGACGTTTCTCTTTTTCAGCAGAGCTCTTTTCATCTTTATCTCTTCTTCCCCCCATGACAAAAACTACTGTATTTGTGCTGCTGTAATGCAGAATTCAAGAGTTTTATAGCAAGAGTTTCAGTTTTGCACACTATGAATGCAAGTATGCAGTTATCTACGCTTGCATTGATTTATATTCCATTTGATCTGTCTGTTTCTTGGATGAGGGACAAGTTGGAGCAAGGTGCATGTGCGTGTATAGTCTTATCTGGCCACAGTGAAATTGATTTTATGATACTCAAAAATCCTGTAAAGTGTGTGCGTGACAAGGAGAAATGATATATTAATAAACCAAGTATTCACCAAAAGACAAGCACCGTGGAGACTGCAAGAATAGATGGTGTTATGTGGTTCAACTTTGTCTAGTCCATTGGCTGGTCTTGTTGGCTGTTCTGTTGGTTTATTTTAGAGAGCTTTTGGCATTTGTTATCTGTTCAGGCTGGAAGACCAGCTAGACCAGCAAACCAGCTTATTCTGATTTAATTGGTTGTTGTTATTTTCAGCAGAGTTATTGCACTGTGCCCTGCGAAAGCTCTTTTTTTTCTGCTCATCTAGATCATTGCAGGAGATCATTGTAAAGTCCCCATTGATTTTTCTCTTTTCCCATGGCCCTACTGGCCTGTTGTTTTTGTTTTAATTATTTTTTGATCCGGTTGTTTTCAGAACATTACCATAACATAAAGGTCAGCACTCACCATATAAACACAGACTAAATAAAACTCAGCAAATATTCCTTCTGCCAATATCAACTTACTTTCTTTTAAAGGGGTCATATGATGTTGCTAAAAAGAAAATTATTTTGTGTATTTGGTGTAATGAAATGTGTTTATGCGGTTTAAGGTTAAAAAAACACATTATTTTCCACATACTGTACAATATTGTTTCTCCTCTATGCCCCGCCTTTCTGAAACGCGTCGATTTTTACAAAGCGCATCGGTCTGAAAAGCGAGGTGTACGCTGATTGGCCAGCTATCTAGTGCATTGTGATTGGCCGAATACCTCAAGCGTGTGACGGAAATGTTACGCCCCTTACCATACTGTGATGCCGTGTCCCGGCCGGAGAGATGAGACAAAAACATTAAAACCCATCATAAACGAGGCATTTTTTGCATCCAGTGGGGATATAATTACGGATTATAATGACTAATACTGACTTTTTACGCGTTGCGTTGCACCGCGCCGCGTAGACATAAAACCATGTCTGCATTTGTGATCGGAGAAATGACAAACAACAACACCAAGAGCTTGTAACACTCCAAAGAGAAAGGAAAAATTGAAATCGCATCATATGACCCCTTTAAGTGTCCACAAATTTGTTGATATTTTCCCAAAAATGTATGACTAATTACCACCAAGTTGAGCATAATTGTAATCTTTCATTGTGCTGTAACATATAGTGCTGTTGATTTGAATAAATAGCCAATATTCAAAATGGAACAACAATACAGTACACAAGACTAGTAGAACTGCCTGAGGTCTTGTCTTTCAAATAGGCATCACCTACATGAAGGTCAATGTGTCTGGAGTCTGGAGAACATCCACATTACAACACAGCTTACTGTTTTGTAAAAAAAACTAATTAATTTTTTCCCAATTAAAAATATTTAAACATCTTTAAAACAAGATATATTTAATTGAGATAAAAAAGGCAAATAAAAATAAGTTTTTTTTTGAGAATATATCCTCAACTAAACATTTCTTGTTTTAAGCATTTATTGAGGTTCACGCTTAAAAATAATAATAAAAAAAGTTTATATTCTCTGAAAACAAGATAATATCCAAGTATGAACTAGTGTTGTCACTAGGGATGCACTATCGGTATCGGGCCCGATACTGAGCTCCTGTACTCGTACTCGTACTCGTTAAAATGCCCCGATACCAAACGCAGATACCACACAGCATGTGATAAGTGCCATATTCAAACAAAGAAACACCGACAACAGAATCAAGCTGAATTTGTTCTGACTCTGTTTAACTCTGAACTCTTGTCATATTTTATTACCATTTTCTAAACTATAATGAATAAACTGTGATAATGTGAGAAATGTTGAATGTGTCTGAATAAATTTTGGTTTGACTGTATCTATTTGATAAATGAAGTTAACCAACTAACATTATACATACTCTTTTGGTTTCTGTACCCAATATTTTAAAAATGTACAAATGCAATGAAAATATTGGTATCGGTACTCGATATCGGCAAGTACCAAAAATAAAAGTATCGGTATCGGGCGAGTACTGGAAAAAGTGGTATCGGTGCATCCCTAGTTGTCACGATACTGGAATTTCTAACTTCGATACGATACTGTAAAAAAAAAAATCAATATTCCATACCATTTTCGATACCACAGGGAAAAATTGCCACAGCATTAAGGGCATTCTATCTAAGTTCAGATTTTTGTAATTTTAAACTTAAATGCAAGTCAGTCTGGTGCAATTGTTGTTGTGATAGTGTCTCAGTCCACATCACATTTACATTTTAGAATGTCAAACAATTTGAATATTATAATCTTCTTCTATCATCATCATTTTTGTTATCTAGGACAGAATTATGTTGTAACTGCACTTTAAAATAAATGAATATTTCCTAATTTATTTTAGTTTACTGTTGTAAAATTAAAATATGTCTTCATTTCTTCATTTGGCAGATGGCTTAATGCCAATTTAAATATTACAGAAAAAATTACTATCCTAATTTATAAAAAGTTCAAACATTATCAAATGTTATCAAACATAAGACAACTGAAGTCAGTAATAAAATAAGAACAAATAAACAAATTACAACCAATGGCACAAATAAATACAATAGAACAAATATACAATTGAAAACAGTGCTTTAAGTTCTTCAGGCAGATCTAACAATGATTTTCTCTAATAACACAGCTGTCACTTTAAGGCAGAATGGATCTAATAAAGATGCACATGTGATTTCTTCCTCAGCTCTTTACATTACCTTAAGACATAACCAACTGTGTTTATGAGGATACTCGCCATGATGAGTATTTTGACAATTTGACATATATTTATATAGGAGTGCTCCGATCAGGATTTTTAAGGCCAATCACCGATCGCCGATCACAGAAAGCAGTATCTGCCGATACTGATCACCGATACCGATCTTTTTAAAAAGCCTTCTTTTTATAATTTATAACTATTTATAGTGATACTCCAATCAGGATTTTCAGACATTTATTCAGGGCCTGAATTTCATTTTTGAAAATGGGGGGAATTCCTCAGGTGACTCTTGTGAGAGGGGAAGCAGCACAGACTGTGCTTTCACACAGGAGTCCGCTACTGATCCGTGGCTGTGATCCTTATGAGCGTGGAAAAAATATGCACCATGTATGCACTGCAAATGGAGTAATGTGAACCTGGCATTACAGGGCTCCAGACTAACATTTGAGAGCAGTGGCACCAGCGCCACTAAGTTCTTCAGATGGTGGCGCCAGGAGCAGATTTGGTAGCGCTGGGGGTGGTGTGCGGGAATATTAAAATGTAGATCATTTAATCATAAAATTACTATTGTTTTGCATTAAGTGCAGTTACTAATAATATTACATGTTCATTTCTTGTTTATTTTTCTTTTGTTTATTGTTTATACAGATTTGACAGGAAAGCACTAAGCTTGAGTTAAGATGCATACAAAATTTACTTTTAACAACAGTAACAAGTGCAAAATCTAATTTTTATATAGAAAATGTATATATTCCACTCTTATTAAATGTACCATTATTCTTCTAGTATATGGAACTGACCAACTTCAGTGATTATGTGTGATTTAGTAGCAAATTGAAGCAAAGTTTGTTTTTCAAGGCACTTTGTGACTTTTCTTATTTCATACACAAAAAGTGCAAAACTCTGAAAAAATGTGATTTTTTGATTAT
>NW_015640075.1:41807-53597 GCF_001515625.1 Sinocyclocheilus rhinocerous
TAGAAATGAATGACTAATTAAGCCATTAATTGCTCCTCGCTGTCGTCTACTGGTTATAATTGTGATTTGATGTATTTTTTTTAAATTTTACACAAGTGTTTGTTTACCACAAAGTATGTTTTGGTCATCCCATTAAAAATAACATTCAAACTGCCATCACTAAATATGGACATTAAACTAAACATAATTATGAATTTGTCGGTTGGTTGGGGAGTTAATCGGATGGTTGTCTGTTCTTTGGAGAATTTCAGGATGTGGAGGTTTGTTTTTGCTTATTTTGCCACTTTTTACTGACGTTGATGTTAGAGACAGGACTGGAAATATTGGGGAAAGAAAGAGAAATGAGATCAGGACATGGTGGATTTAATACTGCTTGTTCATGTCTGAAGAATTTGCACATATACCGCTAAGCCATGGCTCCGGCTACAGTATATTTAATGTCTTAGGGAGTGTACCAATTGCTACTGTTAGAGCAAGTCTTGGAACGAATAAGGTCTTAGAAGAAGCCACATGGCAAGTTCATCTAATAAAAGTCTCCTTATGTACACATTTTGACTTTATAGCTTCTGCTCAAGCTTGTAGCCTTTTACATAACATTGTAATCAGCTTACCTTTAACATTATCACTCCACTCTCACCCTCTCAGCCTTTGGAACTGGCTTCTGGCCAGTTATTTAACAGCTGTTTTTTAGGGGATTGTGGCTTAATTTAACAAGAGAATAAAAAGCATGGCTCTATATTTGTGGTGGGACAAAATATCGATAGTGCAATATATCGTTGTCTTTCTCCGTGCAATACGAGAATCGATACGCTGGTGCCAAATATTGATATTTTAATTAATAAAATAATGCTCTCTAAATAGATTTCACTGCTCCCAGCGTTGCTACTTCATGGCTCCTCGAGGTGGCGCTCAACAACTGAATGAGGGAAACATGAACATAAGTTAACTAGCCTAAGAAAAAGAGGTTTTTAACCGGATGGCGGAGAAACTCATTCATGTTTAAAACAACTTGAGAGTGAGTAAATGATGACAGAATTTTCATTTTTGCAGAATTTTTAGTAGTTTGAATGAAGAGAGAAAACCTCAATTAACCTTTTCACAGGCATTTTGTTTTCATAGTTAGGCAGATATCGTGATGTATCATTATAGGATTGTCTAGCAATACATCGATTATTGCAGAATTGCTGTGTCGTGATATTATTGGCATCGTGTATCGTATCGTATCATGAGGTACCCTGTGATTCCCACCCCTACTCTATATGTTAATGTCATGCTAGGGGTGTACCGGTATGAAAGTGACTACCGGTATTATGTTGTTCCATGAAATGGATTTTGCTATACCGTGGATACCATTATATATTCATAAATTCTAATTTTGCATTTATATAGTTTTGTTCAATTTGGTATGCTTTGCAAATTTTAACACAAATGACAATAAAGAGTCGAGGCTGAACGTTTTTGTCCTCTGTGTGTAACGCTGTACTACACAGGCATTAGTAATCAAACACATAGTAACAGACCAAATTAATAGAGCACAAATCTCCTACGCCAGTGGTTCCCAAACTGAGGGATCGTGTACAGTAAGCAGATTATTTTGCAAAAGAAACCTCTGCAGGGTGATAAAGGCTACACTATGTAATTTTCACGCTTATCATGCGGCCACTTGTCTGATAAGTAAATAATTGAGTGCAAAATATTAATTTGACATATTTTAATTACCTCAATATGACTCGCAGTACCCGCTTGAGCACTCCATTATTAGTTGTAGCAGTTGTGGTTGTATCAATAACTGTCCACTAGATGGCGCAATTGAAGAATCAGAGTTGCATTGCAGGGAGCCATGTAGAAATATAAATGAATGATGCATGGTTATGCTCTGAGCATGAAAGTTACAAGTTTGTGAAAGGACTTCCAGTGCCAGGTAAACGTAAAGCAGATGATGAATATGCTTAAGATTCACAAATACCAAAATGATGTGTCTACACCAGACGCGAGTGGCGCGATTTGACGAAAGCAAATAGAACCCAGTGATGTTCTCTGCTATGGATGCGGTGCGACGCGACATGACAAATCCATGACAGTAAACTGATGCCCAGGTCTATTTCTGACAAACTCCAGCGTTCTGACACAAAGAACAATTTCAAATATTCATAAGAGAATCGTGGAAAAAAATAGTTTCCTCAGAAATATTAAGCAGCACAAATGTTTACAATATTGATAATAATAATAATAATTATAATAAAAATAAATGGTTACTGAGCAGCAAAGCATATTAGAATGATTTCTGAAGGATCATGTGACACTGAAGACTGGATTTTTCTCTACAAAAGGGGGGCCCGGCAGAAAAAGTTTGGGAACCACTGGCCAACTCAAACAGACAATATTTATACTGTGTGTATAAATATGTGTGTCACAATATTTAATCTAATTTAATTCATACAGGGCTACCTCATGTTGCACGTTTGCACTTTTTGAGAAAAACAACGGCACAATAAAAAAAGACTTTTCAGGTCTATGTCCAATCCCTCACTTTTTCTAGTTATATAAGGTTAAAATATTTTACCTGTAATTTTTTTTCTCATATCGCAATATAATATTGATATCACCTGGACAGCGTAAAATATCGTGATATGAATTTTAGCTCATATCACCCACCCCTATGTAGTGAATGATGATGCATTTATATACCGTCACCGTCACTCACAGCCGCTCGCACGTGTTTTGCGCATGAGCCGCACGCAGCCCAAAATTAAACGACTTAATCGACCATGATAGCTTTAATCGATTGCATCTCTTATCGACAATTAATCGATCATCGATTAATCATTGACATCCCTAGTTCTGACATAAAACAATTACTACTTTTTTATTTTAACATTATCTCTCAATTTCCCTTGTTTATTTTTTACTCCGAAAAGGGCTTTCACAGGAAGGTGTTTCTGCTAATATTTTGCAAAATAAGCTACGATATATATATATACATTAATGAATAAATGAATGTACATGAATGGATATGTACGGGAATGTGTAAAGTGAATATGAATGTGTTATAGGCAACTGGTTGCTCAACAGTCACCGATTCATGGATTTCAGTGGGTTGTATGCGGTTCTGGGTTTGGATGATCTTTGTTTCACTCACCTCTCTGAGATTCCTACTAAATCACCTTCACATTTCCTAGTATGTACTGGCCAGCCCAGTGTTTTTGAAATGTATTCCACGTAATAATGTCCACCTAATCCTCTTAAATGTCAATACTTTTGTGGCCTTTTCATCTTCATAAGTCTTTTTTGCTTATTTTGTGGGCTAAATCTGCTGAGTGTGGAGGTTTTTTAACTGTTCTCCTAACTCCTGTAGACAATGTTCCAAAGTGCAGAAAAACACAGACGCCTTCCTTTTGAAGCGGTTTGTTTTGAAGCGAGCTAGCAGGAAGACTGGAACACCAGCCTTGACCAAGCGGACAGGTGAAGGAGTGGTTCGCTGGAGTTCATTTGGATTAAGCATTTAGCACGGCAGAGGAGGCATTTTCATGGTACTTTAATATCCCACGCAATTATTCACAAAGCTTTAATGTTTCCGTGCAAAATGCACACAGCACGCGGACTGGGTGAAGTTAGAGGTCTGCGGGAACCCCGGGACCCGACCGGATTTTTTGCGCCGCGGGATTAAATTCCCGAATAAAACACGGTAGCGGTCCATTATTCTGGTGTAATTTGAACGGGAGCGGGCAGTCTAACAATATCCCGTGTCCGACGTCCATTCAGAACAGCATATCTGCGCTTTATTCTTATTGACCACTGGTACAGCTTGCGCTCAGGACAGTTATGCACGCGCTGCATTTTTTTCACTAAATGTTTGGATTTCTAAAATTATTGTGCACTGATTTTTCTAGAATAACTTTTGCTGCCGAATTATCCACTAACCTAGTTTATGATAAATTTTTGTCATAGATTATAAATATACATAGGCCTATATTTTTTCATATTTATTGTTTATTTTATTTTTCTTTGTAATGAAGTAGTCTGTATCTAGTAGATTGTGAAAGAATGATTATCAGTTCCACACACAGAGATATATAAATTCTACATTTATTTAAATGGGGGAAAAAAACTTCACTGGTCTCGGTATCGGCCAATACCGAACCCTAGGTATCGGAATCGTTATCGGAGGCGAAAAAGGCGGATCGGAGCATCCGTAGAATAAAAATAGCTAATAGGCTGTTTTTGTATAACCTACATTTTTATTTCTTTTCTCTCTGCGACACTTTTTTCCTATTGTGTTGTCAATGTTAAACGAATTGTATTCTGAAAAGACGAATAAAAATAAGATAAAATTTTTGTACAACATTTTTATTTTCTCTGATACTTTTTTTTCCTACTGTGTTGCATAAAATATTAAACAAATTTTGTGTCTTAAGATAATTCATATGAATTCAAGTCAAAGTCAATAAATTCAAGACTCTTGACAAGATGAATAAAATAACATACAATTTTGTGCAGAATACACTTTTATTTGTCAGCCTATCTCTCTTTCTTTCAGTAGCGGAAATTTAAATGTGAGATTCTGGAAACGAGATCTAAATTTAGCGGGAACGGTCGGGTCGGGAAGAAAATTATTCTAAGCGGACAGCGGGTGAACAAAGAGTGAATATATAGCAGGAGCGGGTGGGTGCGGAATAGAACCTTGCGGGAGCGGGACTAAAAAAACAGTCCCGCGCAGACCTCTAGGTGAAGTTGTAGGTACAGCCATTCTCTTTACAAAACAGATACGTGGAGCTATTTCTGTCTGACTGTTTTTGGAGGGAAATTTTTCTTTTGCATCGCATTATCTTGTGAAGTGTGTGTACGCTTTTTTTCAACTGATACAGATCACTGTATATAAAACTAGATTTTCATCATTAACACTAGAATTAGAACTTTAATTTAGAACTTTACCAAACATTATTACATTCTATAATGCTTAACAGATAACTAATTTAAAATAACTGGGGTTGGTGTAACGCCTTTTTTCACACGGCAAGTTTAAGCTTCACAACTACATCGTCACTGCAGCTGCAGACTACTTCAAAAGTAGCACACTTAAAAACATTTCTGCACGCATTTCTGCACTGTGAGCGCACAGAACAGTATACACAGTATAAAGTATATGTATATTTAAGTATATTATTTTATTAAATTATAAATTCATTGGAAAAAATTAACAGCATATGGAAAGACATCATTTAAATTTTTAGGTGAGCTAATTGTGATTGCTCTCTTTTTGTCTGTTTACTTTGGTGCCTGGCTGAATGGCTATCTCTCAGCGTGGTGTTTTCAGACCTGTCTGCATGCCGTTGGCCTCCTGTATGTTTGTTAGTGATTTTCTCACCTGTGTGTCCTCTCAGAGTCTGTCTGTGACAGGAGGTGCTCTCCAGTCAACAGATTTAAAGAGAGAAAAAGAGAGATAGAGAGGATGAGAGGCCTCGTTTGACTTCCCTCCAAGCTCTGAGAGCTTCCACAGGACCATCCATCACTCAGTCCCTGTGCCAGCAACTGTGTGTCTTCCCATCCATCCTCAGCACCTGTTCTATGCTTTCTATACTAAGTAGGCATTCCCACAACTGCATTCATTCATTCATTCATTACTAATCTTTGATGTTCTAAAACTGTTTTTTTTAAAAAAAAAAATTTTTAAGTAATGACATTTTGTAATCATTGTAAAACAATGTTTATTTTTATCTCTTAGTAAGCTAGCATCAGTTGTTACATTTTGTTTTGTTGGTTTGTCTTTAAAAAACCTTCATATTCCCATTTGCTCTTGCTTTCTTGCCAGACCCCACGTCCTGCTTTGAGGCCTTTTGGTTTCTGCCCTACAGTTCTGTTTCTGCCCTTCAAAGAGAAATGGTTGAAAGTGAAGTGAAGCTTTTAAGGAACTCGGTGATTTAATTGGCAAAAGGCTTGTAAGTGAGCTGATATGTGTTCATAGCTATCGACCTGATCCCAGGCAGGCGGGACGGCAGCTCCTGCGGTATGGCCAGCAGCAGGGGTGACTCTTGTTGTGAGAAGCATGCTGGTGTCTCTTCTCCTTACAGGCACTTCAGAGGTGTTTATTTTTAAAGTCCTTCTGTCAACCTCCAGCCTGACCAACTAGGGCTGGCATGTAACACGTCTGATATGTGTGCAGCAGTGATAGACACACACAGGCAGATATACATACAACTCACAACTTCAGCACACACTCACAAACTAAAATACTTAGTCTTACACTCCCATGTTGCTCCCATTTTAGCCCTCTCACTTGCTTGGTCTGTCTCCCTTCATTGTTCGTCCAATTAAAGACCTCATGAAATCTAAATGTAAGTTTTGTGGCTTTTAGTCCATGTTTATTTGGTAATGTTCTTATAAGGTGACTCAAGTTTACGTTTACAAAATATATGCATTTTAAATATGTCAGTATGTCAGAAAAGACTGTGCTCATCAAGCATTTTCGTGGGGTCTTTGACATATTTGCACTCACTCACTCACTCACACACACACACACACACACACACACATCACAAACCATCACCCTCACATCACAAACAGTCACCCTTCAGGCTCTAGGTCTGAGCTGCCAAATGGCTTCTGTCAAGGTGACAGGCATTAGTGTGGCAGGCGTACTAGTGCGATAAAGGCTGCTAGTGAGTTGCTCCCATGGGTCTGTGGCCGTGCTCCTGCAGCGGTCAGAGAAGCAGTGTATAAATGTCATTAAGAGCTCTAAGTCTTTCAAGGGCTTTCGACCGCATTTCTGTGGTGTCAGCTCCATCCCATCATTACACACTGTGTGTTGACCCCAGCCAGACATTTGGTCAAGCACAGTCACCCTTTCGGCAGGAAATGATTGTTTGTATTGGCACATAGAATATTTCCCTCTTTAAAGAAGCTTATGTAGTAAATCAGCTCAAAAGGGAAATATTTATGACTAATTATAACTGGTTATGATCAATAATAAATATTTAGATTAGATCTTAGAATTAACTGTAGCAGAATCAATATTACAATTATTTTATCTGTCCGTCCACCGAGCAGACAATATAATCATTTATCAATTCAAGGTTTAGCACCCATATAAATGTATAATCTGTGCCCAGGACTGTAATTTATATGCAAATGTCAAAGGCTAAAAGGGGTCTCTTAAGCCATAAACCCTAAAGACCATTCATTATTTTACGCAGACGCTACACTTATCAGATGTTTGCATCCGAAAAAATATTTTAAAAACTAGATATGAAATTTTAACAATACGTTACTTTCCGGATGATGTGCTCTTTTGCAGTTTGCTCTACAAACTGTACATAATTTAGAGTGGTTAACAACAACAGTGCAGATACTCAAATGAGTGAATCAATTCTCTTTGAACTGGTTCAGTTACATTAAGGGTGCTTTCACACTTGGTTCGCTTGCCTGGTCCGAACCAGAGTTCGATTGGTCCCCCCTCCCCCTGCCCCCGCTGGACTGCGTTTATATTATTTATGTGGCCCCGAACCGCGGTTCGTTTGTGTCGTCAAGCCAGCAGCTGTTTACCCCGTTGCTTAGTAACGACGGCGCAGGAGAAGCGGCAAATGCATAACATTGCTCTCTGCACTTTTATATATTTACGTTTTTGAACCGTTCGTTTTGTTTACAAAGCTTCGGTACATAACGGCACTTGCGTCTGTCTTACGAATGTACTGCAAATGCTCTAAAGAACGCTGAAGGCGAACAGAAATGAGATATACAGCTCTCTGTTTGCAGCGCGTCAGGAAAGTGAGTGAAACACACACACAAACACACATTTTTATCAAATAATAGCGGTTCACTTCCGCGATTTGGTACGATTGCGTTCACATCAGCAGCGAATTGTTCCGGAGTTCACATGAACCGTACCCCAGAACACCCTTTTTAAAGGGTCATGAAACCCCCTGTTTCAGCACTGGTTAGTTCTCACCACAGTTTTAAAAAATGCTAAAAAAGTGGGCGTGGTGCGCTGCGAGCGGAGGGGGAAGAGGGGAGACAGACAACACACACAGCTTTGTGTTCAGACAGTTTCATTTCGCTCCAATCGAGTTAAAAACACAAATAAATGCACAGCCATTTGCACTCTGATCCCTCATGAGTTCATAGGAAACCTGCAACCTATCCTTGCGCCATTTGCGTTCATATCTCCTACAAATTTTTCTGAGCAAACGAATCGAGTCATTCAGCCATGGTTCAGCTTCTGGTTCGAATCGAGTCATTCAGCATGGTCCTTCCACTGAATTTTGGGTTTTCATTATCTGTAAGCCATAATCATCAAAATTTCAAGAAATAAAGGCTTGAAATATTTCACTCTATGTGTAATGAATCTATATAATATATGGGTTTCACTTTCTGAAATGAGTGACAAAAAATATTGACCTTTTTCATGATATTCAAATTTTTTGAGATGTACCTGTATATGAACGCGCTGTTGCACCTCTGAGAACTTTTAAGGCTTATTCTCTGGCGTTTATATAAGCCTTTTGACGGATTGTGTCACAGAGCTGTAAAAACGGTTATGCTTGCCAAGTGAATGAATCGCATTTGTGCCGAACTCTTATTACAAAGCAAAAACAAACACTCTTCTTCGATCCATGAACGTTTCTCTCAGTTAATGGACCCTTTTCACAAGACTGTGATGACGCGTTTAACAGTCATCAGTATTGTAAATCCTTGAAAGTTATTCATATATATATATTTTTTAATGTATGTACATTTATAACACTATTCTTTGTATTATATCACCTTTGCATCAAATTACAAAAAAAGTTAATGCTAATGCGAGAGTGTTTCTAATGCAGCGTCTATGGGAGGGACGGTAAATTTGACATTGTTCTCTCTTCTGACAGCCGTCTCAATTTTTTTCCTTTTATTGAAAATCACAAAAACACTATCGTGGAGTTTTTCTTTTGCTATTTGAGCAAATGGGAATGCAAAAAATATATTTGTGGTACTCTCCCATTCACTGCTCTTCAAGTTAACCCCTATGACGACTTCCGCTGCTGAGAAACCCTGAAATGTGAAAAGGGTCCATGTGCGCGATGTCATCTCACAGTCTGAAGCGTCTGTTATAGTAAATCAACACATGCTGTTGTGAATAATTAAGCAAAGCATCTTCTCATAGGATAAGAACATGCAGCCTCATCAATAATTAAATAGACACCAACGCGTCATCGATGTACTATAGTCCATTGCTACGTCACAAATTGTGACGTCAACACAATGTAGATTTTAAACCTGGAAGATGAAAATAGCGCAAAAAAGCTTAAAATTAACCAGTTTTCTCTAACAGTTAAAAGTCGCGATACGGCTGGATTAAACTTCAAAAGGCAATGATGTCATTGAATAAATATGAGCGCTGCACGTTTCAATTCAAAACGCGGCGCGGATGTCTTTATTTGAATGTATCTGAAGGCAACCGACTGTCCTCAGAAACGTATCGTTGCCATTCTAATTTCATTTGACCTATAAATCCTGATAAAGCAGCGTTTATGAGCGCGGAGCTGCTTTGTGTACAGCCGTTACCGGGGAAACCGCATTATTTCAGCGCTCCTAAAGCGTTTGTGAAAACCTGTATCTGAACTGTAAATCATGCAATTTTATGGCTCAGCACTGTGTTACCACAGACATTGTCCAACCCCACTCATACTGTGTTCATTTTACACGTGCAGCTCTTAAAATGGGTCATAAATTGCCTTGCATTTATTTTTTAAAATTCTGCAGATACCCTGTAAATAATTAAATACAATTCCTTCCTTCATATTTGTTGATATTTGTGTATTGAAAATATTTTTATTGACATTTAAACTCCTATCTGATTTTCTATCATTTTTTTTTTTTTTAAAAGGTCTTTTTTTTTATTTGGGCTAGTTAAATACATTTTCGGGCTACCAAAATCTGAAGAGTACCTGCCCGAAGGGCTACCAGGGATTTTGAAATATTGCGAGCCCTGTAGTCTGAAAGCACCCTAACTGATTATTTTGGAACTGTTCATTTTTATAGTCACTAAATTTGATCAGTCTTTTAAACATGTTTGATTATTGCTCATTTGGATGCAATGCTGCATGTGATGTTAAAATGGTGATTAAGTGTTTTGTCATGCTGCATCAGTATTTGTCAGGAAAAAATGGCTTGTTATTTGGAAAAACTACACTATTTAGAATATGCCTGACCTACTGACAATGTGGTTAAGGCTGGAATACTGGATGAGTCAACACTAGTTACTGAAAGTCGCAGTCAGTCTGCACATTTTGGGCAGTAAGAGTTGACCGATTTCACAGAAAATTGCAGATGAGGGAGACATGCAGAATTTGCACTGCTGAGGGGCCTCCAGGACAGGTTTAAAAACCCAGCCTTTAGTTACTCTCCATCACTGACAACAGTAGGTAAAATACTCAAATCAAGCCTATTTTTTGATTACAGGCTTTCTTCATCTTTCTTGCATAGAGAATGCATACATTGCTCTAAGAAAGTTATGCAGGTCCAGTAGAAAGCCCTTTAGTTTTCCGGCTGTAGTGTTAATAAATAATTTGTGTGTAGTCTGTACTCTAATGTGGGATTTTACTTTGCCCTCACACCACGAGGGGAATTTACAGAGCCCTACCACATCTTGGTATGCTAATGAGTCTGGGCCTCTGCCAATTTGTGCTCTATTTTCCTCTCTCTCTTCCTTTTCTCTTCCCCTCTCCAAAGAGAGGAGCACAGCTGACAGCTCTGGCTACTCATCTGTTTAATCATTGGCACTGCATACATGCTGCTGAATAACGATGCTCGCTTCACGTGCAATTGTAACAGTGATTGAGGATTCTCTCTGTATTTTGAAAGTATAATGCACAACAAATAAACACTACATGACTAGGGTTGGGTATCGTTTGAATTTTATCAATTCCGATTCCGATTCTGCTTATCGATTCCGATTCTTATCGATTCCTAGTTTCGATTCCAATAAGATAAAAAATCCAGTATAAAAAAAAAATTAAGTCAAACATTTAGATGTCAAACATTTATTCTGTCTTTTTACAAAGCATTCTGTTGCAGCTGAATAACACGAGCAAAAATCAGCAGCCTACAGAACACTGCAAGAGGAATTTTGCTTTAAAAAAAACTATGCTTTAAAAAAAAAATACCACTGCAAAAACAACTAGATTAATATAAATTTCAAATATTAAAGTGTTAAAGACAAGTAAACAGTCAGTAATAAGATAGGAACAAACAAATCAATTAGCAAGATCATAAATAAATACAACTGAACAAAATTTCAGGTACAGAAACTGTAATTAAAAGTTTAAAAACACTGCATAGTTTTATTTTAATAAATAAAATATAGATTAATCAATTAAAGTTATTAAATATAGCTATTCAGTCAAGATCAGTGAATGATTTTCTTTTGTTCTTTGATTAACATTAATGACAGGCAGCGCGTTTATTAGGCTGCTGTCTCTTTAACACCAAACGCACGCAGATCTAAAAATACTGTACATGTGTTTTCTTTCTCATCTGTTTACGTTCACGTAAGACAAAAACGGCTGTGTTTATGATGATATACTGATGTAGTTTTCTGCATATTGGTCGACAAATATGAAAAGTCCGTTTCGGCCCGGAACAACCTTTTCTACAGTGGAAATACACGGAAAGGTTCGAGAACGGACACAAACCGGGAACCCGTACCGCGACCTCTGTTCTCTGTGCTCGCGCTTGCGCTTCGTGTGCGCTGCACGCAAACAGGGCGCAAGTTCTTTCCGGTCCTGCACTGAAATAGTTTTTAATCACATTAAAATG
>NW_015640075.1:54017-58980 GCF_001515625.1 Sinocyclocheilus rhinocerous
TGGAAATACACGGAACGGTTCGAGAACGGACACAAACCGGGAACCCGTACCGCGACCTCTGTTCTCTGTGCTCGCGCTTGCGCTTCGTGTGCGCTGCACGCAAACAGGGCGCAAGTTCTTTCCGGTCCTGCACTGAAATAGTTTTTAATCACATTAAAATGCGAACGCAGGAATCGTTAAGCAGAATTGAAATGCACACGTCTTATCAAATACCCGGTTATCGGAAATTTGGAGCCGGTTCTAAAATGGAACCGGTTTTCGATACCCAACCCTATACATGACAGCGTCTCACTGCTGCATCATGTTATCACACCTGTCTTTTGTTTATTTACATGTTTTGACAGGACTGACACTTTTAATGAGCTTGTTGATAGTTTTAAGCAGTTTGGTTGATATACTGCTAATTATTAAGGACTGAAAGATGACGTGTGATTTCTGGTGTTTCTTGACCACCAAATCATAATATTTGAATTATTTCTGAAGAGTCATGTGACACTGGAGTAGACTGGAGTAATGGCTGCTGAAAATGGCTCTTTTGCAATCACAGGAATAAGTTCTTTCAGAAACATTAAACAATCTTACCAACCCCAAATGTTTGCGTGGTAGTGCACGTAGGAGGAGTTCAATCCGGACATGTTACATTTGTCATATTGTCATATTGGCATTACCATGTCAGCTATTATGTCAGTTGTGTCACTGCTCCCTGTCATTTACAAACATATCAACTCTTTCATGGCCTCATGGGATAGTAAAGTGTCCATCTAATGCACACTTAGTAGGCCATCTGTGGATTTTTTCGCATGCTGTTTAATGGATATTGCATTTTTGGACAAATTTTTTTTTTGACATACTGCTTTTCATGCAATATACTAGGGAATTAGGTATATTCGGATGTGGAGAATTACTTTTTTCAAACGGTTTCCTTATTTCCCATGTTTGGCCAAACAGATCGACCCTCAGATAACTATAGCTAGGGATTATGGGCTCCCTGGTCCTCTTACTTAAATATAAATAAAATGTAGAATGCTGGAGTTATAGTTTACTTTGCATATTAACATTTTTGCCTTCCTGAAGGTGTTGTTTTTTTCTGAGTGACATACAAAAAAATTGTGATAGCATAAAGTATCCAAAAGTTACATCATTTTGGAACAAAAGAGACCTTTTTGTTTAGCCCTTCACCCTGAAGGCATTTTAGAAACTGTTGTTTTCTGAATGATATGCACAAAAATAATGACTCATAACTCCAAAACCATAGCAAAGAGAGTCAAAAGGTAGGTATCGTTTGATAGAAATCTTTTTTTTTTTCTTTAAATTTGGACATTCTCATGCCGAGAAATAGGTGATAAAAGTGTAAGGAAAATTAGTGTGCTTAAGGGAAATTTTTCTTATATGACAATGAATATCTCAGGAAAGAAATAAGGTAGGAGAAAAAAATCATTTTTGGTGATGTTCTCCAACATGTGGGCTTTATGTGAGTTAAATTTTGTGGTGATACCATGAAGTAATCAAAAGTTACAGCATTTGGAACCAAGGTAGCCTTTTTCTTAGCCCTTGACAGTTTTTTTTGTTCTGAGTGACATGCACAGAAGTAATGCCTCGCTCAAGTTTAGTCAAAGCCCTAAACAATTATGCTTGTTTTATTCTGCTCTAATGACATATGACACATGACTATCTGAGCTGTATGATGTTTTTGACATATTAGAGTACATGGCACAAAAAAAACATATTTCATAAATTATGAAAAAAAAAAATTCTGTTTATCAGCAAATACACTGAACAAAATTATAAACGCAACACTTTTGTTTTTGCCCCCATTTTTCATGAGCTGAACTCAAAGATCTAAGACTTTTTCTATGTACACAAAAGGCCTATTTCTCTCAAATATTGTTCACAAATCTGTCTAACTCTGTGTTAGTGAGCACTTCTCCTTTGCCAAGATAACTCCCGCGGCGAGTAGAAAGGCTTACAGTTAATGAAGAGCACTTCTAGATCTGAACAGCACATCTTCTTTAACACAGTTACATCTGTACACCACCTCTCATTGATGTAAAAGCATGTCCCGCCGCTGCGCGATTTCCCCGTTGATTCTGCGTCGCGAAATGCTCTAAACAGCCGAAAGCCCCCTCAGACTCAACGCGCTGTCCGGAATGGCGTCTTTCAGCCAGGTTTCCGTGAAACACAGAGCAGCAGAGTTTGAAAAATCCTTATTTGTCCAGGAGAGCAGAAGGAGCTCGTCCGTTTTCTTGGGTAGAGAGCGGAGGTTCGCCAGATAGATGCTAGGCAACGGCGTTCTGAATCCGCACTGTCTGAGCTTCACGAGCGCGCCGCCTCGCTTCCCCCGTCTGCGCGTCCTGAAGCATTTGATCAGCGCCACTGTTGCGTTTATAATTTTGTTCAGTGTAATTTAGCACTGCTTAGGAGTTAATCAAAGTGGCCACATGCATTGTAAAGTCGATCAGAGCATGTTTCATGAAATGACAAGCGTAAAAACCATGTGAAAGTTACAACATATGTGCCTTTAGGGTTTTATGTGTTATAACTCTGAGAAATATCTTTAGATATAGGCTAAATGATGGATTATGGTGAGTAGTGGTCGACCGATATATCGCTGCGACCGATATTTCGGCCGATATTTGGAATTTTTTTTATATCAGCATCGGCCGATAAGTCTTTCCGTGTGGCCGGTGTTTTTCAAAATGGGTTATGACACCATATCGTGCATTTATGCTTCCTCTTTAAGACAAGCCACTCAGATGTGAAGCCAAATAAGCAGCAAAGTCTTATTCAAACGTACTGTGAGACATCAGATCCGCAGCCCAGCGGCAGCTCCGGTGGGAGACACAGATGTGATATGAACGAATTCAAACAAAAATAAAACCGTGTTTACTTCACAAACGATCAAAAATCCCGCGACTGGATCTTCCTCAGATATGCGCGTTGTTCTCGGGTACTTCTAAACAAGACGCTGTTTTCCGGTGGACTCAAAACCGGTGCACTCCAGAATGAAAGCTGGGTCGACACGAGAACTCTATGCTGTAATAATAATATGTTTGAATTCCTTTATATGTTTATTCAGGAATATCCGCTGTATTTGACTGCCCATGATTGGCATGATACAGCGTAATGCTGTTATATGCTGATAACCAAGAATGTAATTATTATACGCCTTCAGGCTTGTATTATTTTTACAATGAAACAGACAAGCAAAACGAAACCGATCAGAGACAAAAATCTTTATTATTAACCAACTGTCCCATACTATAATTAAAACAACCTGTTGCTCAGTAAACTATTATGTATTGTACATAAAATACATGGAATTACACGTACTATTTTTGACATTAATTTATGAATATTAATTTTTTCATTAATTATGAATGTTATGTGCACTAAACCTAGTTCATTTAAGTGTTACCTCTGTTGTTTACATTTTAATTGTTTAGGTTTAATAAATATTTTTTTTGTAGATGTTTCAGCAAAAGAAAAGGAAGGGCACTAAATGGTTACCTCAATTGTTTACATTTTTTAAATTTATGTTTTAATAAATATTTATACATAATAAATGTTCATTTATTTTCATCAGTTTTCTGCATGTCTCTAATTTACTGTAATTAGGCTACATGTATTATATGGGCCTCATATCGGCCAATCGGCCAGATTGATTTCTCAATATCGGCATCGGCCATTTAAAATCCCATATCGGTCGACCACTAGTGAGTTTGGACTCTTTTTAATTGAGAGAATTTTCTGACAATAATGTTGTGCAGTTTTCCTCAATCTATGCATGTTTCATGAAGTTATGAGTGAAAACCCCCACATAAAGCTACCTTTGATTTTTTTGCTAAGCTACATGTCGCCTCTGCAGTTTTATATGTGTTATAAATTCATGAGGAATATCTTTATATGTAGCTAAATGATGGATTATGGTGAGTTTGGACTCTTTTTAATCAGGAGAATCTGCTCTAAATAATGATTTGTATTTTTCCACGATCATTTTGAAGTTCCAAGCAATAAAGTGACATAAATGCTGCATCCATATATTATTTTAATTTGGGTCTGGGGGTGACTTCTCGTACAAAAACCTGCTCAAGTTTAGTCAAAGCCCCAAACAGTTAGGCCTATGCTTGTTTTATTCTACTCTGTGAGACCTTTCAAATGACATATAACACATGACTATCTGAGCTGTATGATGTTTTTGACATACTGTATTACAGAACATAGTACAAAAACATATTTTGTAAATTATGAATAAATGTTTTTTTTCATTTATCAGCAAATAACTCAGCACTACTTTGGAGTTAATCAAATTGTCTACAAGCATTGTAAAGTCCAGACTCTAAGCTTTCAAATGATATCCATTTGTTGTTGCTCAAGGCAGTGGTTTGTAAAATATGATTAATAATTTTTTCACGGAGGGAGGGACTACTTAGTAGGGGTGTAAATTAGAGCCCGACCGATATATCATTTAGCCGATATTATCGGCCGATATGAGCCTGTCGCCGATATATATCTGTATCGGCGAACATGCCGCCGATACGCCGCCGATATGAAATTTTTTTTACAGAGCATATAACGCAGATAAAATGCTTGAAATGGTGTAATTACTTAGTTTGTCCAGCAGAGCGCGCTCCATTGTTTGCTACTGGCGACCTGGATGAAACGCTTTAAAGCTTAAGTCTATGGAAAACCATTGAAACTTTGAACGGCCATATCTCCGTAACGGCGCGGCGAATCCGCACCAAATTCGGGGGATCCCTTCAGCTCGAGGAACCCTCTCGAACGGGGGTTCGGGAGTTACGGGCGGTTAAATTCGTGGTCTGGCGCCGACCGATCTAGCGATCCCGGGGGGCTACCGACGTGCGCGACGTGCGGTTCGAGAAATAAGGGTAAATTATGTCACACTTCACACTTCTCTAGTAAGTTCCGTCTGTGCCGTCTGTGTGTAGCGCAAATCCGTGAATGA
>NW_015640075.1:59139-59388 GCF_001515625.1 Sinocyclocheilus rhinocerous
AAGTTTATTGTTAAATTGTTAAATGCCCTGCCTCCATTACGTATCTTTGTCAGGTCATTCACGTCATTTGATCACCACATTTGAGTGATCATTGCAAAAAATGTTTATGTATATATATTCTGTTTATGCTGTTTATGTATTCTATATATAGTACCAGTCAAATGTTTGGACACACGAATGGGAAAGTGTCCAAACTTTTGACTGGTACTGTACTATAATATACACAAAGAATATCGGCCGATATATCGA
>NW_015640075.1:61642-62687 GCF_001515625.1 Sinocyclocheilus rhinocerous
CTATTTTATATTGTATTTATTTACAGAGGTATATTATGTCACACTTCACACTTCTCTAGTAAGTTCCGTCTGTGTGTGAAGACAGTAGCGCAAATCCGTGAATGAATGTTCCAAAGTGAAATAAACTTCAACGGAATAAAGTTGAATGGAATTGAATTGAATTAAAGTTGAATAAACTTCAACTTTACTGTTCAGTGCACTGATGTCAGACTCATTTTGAATAGTTTGTTAAATTGTTAAATGCCCTGCCTCCATCATTACATATATTTGTCACGTCATTATAAGTGTTTGATCACCACATTTGAGTGATCATTGCAAAAAATGTTTATGTATATATATTCTGTTTATGTATATATTGTATTCTATATATAGTAGCAGTCAAATGTTTGGACACACGAATGGGAAAGTGTCCAAACTTTTGACTGGTACTGTACTATAATATACACAAAGAATATCGGCCTTTTTTTTACTCCCAAATATCTGTATCGGCCCCAAAAAACCCATATCGGTCGGGCTCTAGTGTAAATCGGATGGTTCGTCAAGATACAATACGATATCGATTCTCATACCCAGCGATACGGTATTTGCCGATACTTCAAACAATTCTACGATACGATTCGATACAGGAGAATATCTATCGATATTATTATATTATATACCTATTTTAAACAACCATCTACATTTTTTTAAACTCACAAATGCAACCAAAACATATAACATGAACATTTATCTTAAATTTTCAAATCCTGTTCCTCAATGAAAATTAGCCCATAAATTACTCCTAGGTGTATATGACTTTCTTCTTTCAGACGTATCCAGTCGGAGTTGCTGTTTTTCAGGTAGATCTAAAAGAAATTTTCAGGTACAGAAATGTACGTTAAGACATGGATAGTGATCGACCGATATTGATTTTTTTTATAACCGATACGATACCAATTATTTGCATGTTTATGTTCCCGATAACCGATATGCAGAACCAATATGTATTTACTGTTATAAAGTAAATAAATGACTGAGTGAAGTAAGAACATACTTCACTTTGGTT
>NW_015640075.1:62722-82124 GCF_001515625.1 Sinocyclocheilus rhinocerous
GTTTATAAGCTGTTTAATAGCTACAGAGTCAAGAATAATTCACTGGATAATGTTAATTCACTGAATAATATTCTCTGGAATATTGGAATATAACAAACAAAACATCGTATTTTATTGCATTTCTCAACTGGAATATTATATCAGAATTATTAATAATGTTTTTGTCCTTCTAGATTATGAAATGCCGCTGACAGTGCCGGTTTATCTATGCAGTTACACAGAACTATACTCAAACTGCGATCGCTCGCGGAGATAATAAATAATTAATTTCCATAGAGTTTTATTTATTTACATATTTATTAGCGAAATAATGGTTATAAATGTTAATACAATTTAGGGGGTTTTAAACAAGTGAATCTTGTTAAAAGTTACATGCAGTGGACGTGCTGGAGCATTTTCTGAGCATCAACCGCATCAACCCGGTGAGTGAACAGCAATATGAAAGCGGCTTCACGAGACTAATGATGAGCAAATATACAACAGAGAGAGAATTCAATTCAGCGCTTTTATTTCCAACATGCGCTCATTCATGGCTGTATTATTTAATTAATGCAAAGTTACGTCTTTATTGGTAGAGGACTTGGCGGATTATCTTAGCCTACGTGACTCCGCCTTCATGAGACGATGATCAGGCATTTATGTAATGCATCTAATTTGTGCATAAATGGCCGTTATGTTAAATAAAGTTTACTAACTACAGCCAATCAAGTACCTGCACGCCATTGTTGTTGTCTCGTCTCCCCTCAGATGCGCTGCAATGGCGATCCTGCGCGCAATTCTCAAAGCACCCACAAGATGGCGGCATTTATCGGTGAATCCGATATTTCAAAACCGATATCCGATTATGGTAAAATGCTTAAATATCGGGGAAAATATCTGTAAATCGATATATCGGTCGATCTCTAGACATAGGCCTAACCGACTGTTTACTAGGATATTCGCCAAGGCACACATGTTGATGTAATTTGGTCTGTATTTGTTCATCCATGCACAAAAAAAGCGGAAGAGAGCTCAATAGGTATTAGCGCGCTGTCGATGCGGCTGTCTGTATGCGTTTGGTCTGTATTCATCCATGCACAAAAAAAGCGGAAGAGAGCTCAATAGGTATTAGCGCGCTGTCGATGCGGCTGTCTGTATGCGTGCGCTTTGGATGTGTGCGCGTGTCACTGTGCGCCGAAAAAACTTCTCACAAGCGCTCGCCAATTCCCTCAACTATCCCGAGTGTCTTTTACGCTCGCCCTTCAGGCAGTCTTATCGTCCCGACATGCGAGTTTGAACGAGAATGCACGCGTTGGCGGTAATGCATAGACGGACATTGGTGAAAATGTGGTCCGTGTCAAAATAAGGTGCCTATTTATACTACAGATATCGATATTTTACGTGTGGCATCGATGCATCGTATCGTTAGACATTTAATCAATGTATCGATCCATATCGATGGATCGTTACACCCCTACTACTCAGCACTTGTTAAGAGTTGATCAAAATACAAAAAAAAAAAAATTTATTCCACTCATTAAGCTGAGTTTCTAAGCTTTAAAATGGTACCTATTTTGCTTAGTAATTTTTTAGTGGGGGCGGTTTAAACCGCGGGTTTAAAGGGTTAAACTGAGAGACAGTAACATATTTTAACATAAAAAAATGGCATCCTTCAGCTTTAGCCCTGTTGATCAGTGGCTGGATTTTCAGTGAAAGCCGATCAGAGCTTGTCCTACATCATCCCAACTGAACCACAGCTACCCAAAAAAGCCTTCTCATTTACTTGTGAATGCTGCTAAATTGCAGTTCCATACTCATTTTTGAAAGTGCGCAGTGTACCAAGGACTGTCTGTTAAGCTCTGTCAATCAATAGCAGATGCCATTTCTATTTATTTCTCACCCTGTCTGTCTCTTTCTTCATCTTTTTCACTGCTGAATGTCAAAGGAACTCAAATCAAAATAAGTTAAGCAATTTTCAACTTAAATTTTCAGTTTTCAAGTTATACAAGATTCAACTCATGTTTTTAAGTCAGTTTTAATTTAAGTTGAAATGACTTCTACAGCAAAGTTGATTGTATTAAAAAAATTTAAGGCAGCAACTTTTTTTTTTGTATTTTTAAATTTTTTTTTTTTTACAGTGAATGTGGGCCTCACAAAGAGCTGAAAGAGCAAAGGAAATAGTGCTGCTGCTGGTAGATTTGGGGTGCACACACACACGCAAGGTTGTGTATCCTATTATTGTAAGCACATTGATCATGATACTTTACATTAAGAATGGCTTCATTCATTTGTAAAGAGTATTAAAATGAAAGTGTGGTGAAGCGTGTACGGGTAACGGTAACTCAGCAAGAGCTGTTAAAGTCTGATGACAGCAATAAAGTGTAATCAATTTTTTTGTTCTTTTTCTTTATGTATGTATATTTGATTTTCAGAGGCAAGATAAGAAGATACTATAGTTTGTTTCTTCCCTGCATTAACTTTCATTTTTTTTCACCCATAGGGGGCAGTTTGACTCTCTGTAACTGAGTTTCTAGTTCTCTATCAAGAATGCTGAATGGGCTTGACAGTATTCTGGTCAATGGTCTGTTTCTTTCAGCAATGCCACTGTGCCGATCCCCAAATAAATCAATGCGTTTCCCTCTTGCTCCTGCTGTATTGTGGGAAGATAGATGGCAGGACCCTAATGATGTTTAACATCAGCTGGAGCTAATGGAGAATATACTGCAGCCATTTATACTGAGGTGGTTCCCTCTCCCTTTCTTTTGCTTTCTCTTGATGATTTCATTTTTCCTATACTGAGAGAATAGTCATGATCAGAAGTGTCATAAATGTTTGTATATGTACACTACCGGTCAAAAGTTTAGAATTAAGTTTTTTTTAATGTTTTTTTGAAAGAAGTGTCTTATGCTCACCAAGGCTGCATTTATTTGTTTAAAATTAGGTAAAAACAGTAATTGTGAAATATTCTAAAATTATGCTTTCTATTTAAATATATTTTCAAATTTAATTTATTCCTGTGATGGCAAAGCTGAACCATTACTCCAGTCTTGATCCTTCAGAAATCATTCTGATATGCTGTTTTAGTGCTCAGTTGTTGTTGTTATTATTATTACTGATGATGTGATTACTGATCACTGATATTATTATCAGTGTTGAAAAGAGTTGCTTAATACTTTCGGGAAAACTAAGTGAAAAAAATAAAGTAAAATATTAATAGATTTTGAATAGAAATCTTCTGTGACATTATAAATGTCTTTACTGTTACATATAATCAATTTAATGCATCCTTGCTGAATAAATGTATTAAAAGTATTAATAAGAATAAGAAATGTTTCTTGAGCACCACATCAGCATATTAATAATTTCTGAAGGATCATGTGACACTGAAGACTGAAGTAATAGCTGCTGAAACCTTTTCCACAACAGGTATAAATTACACTTTAAAATAAACTATAATAGAAAACAGTTCTTTTAAATTGTAATATTACTGATTTGGTCAAATAAATGCAGCCTTGGTGAACGTAAGAGACTTCTTTAAAAATATGAAAAAAATCCTAGCTATCACTAACCGCGTATGTGTGTTTGTAAACGAGTAATTGAATGCATGAATGACTGTCATACTTGTCTGTCAGAGTGTATGTGAGTGTGATTGTGCTGTAATTACCACACGCTGGGCGCTGACACGTACTTGAGCTCATAATACAATGACAATGTCACATTATTGCCCAACGTCCTCCAGTAATGACTCCAACTGCTGTTCTGGCCTGTTATTCTGCATTTACTCCCATTCACTGGCCTCTTTTGAAGTCTCCATAAGATAATTATTGAGTTATCTGCTGTTCCAGAAAATCTGACTTGTCAACTCCTATTAATTGCTACAGTATTTCAAATTAATGCACATTTGTCAGTCGTATGAAAGCCGGCAGGAGGAGATTTCTGCAGGCCGATCCAGATATTCAGTGGCCTCTAACTTAGAGAGTTCTACTGCACAGCAGATTAATTATGCACAGCGAACTGGATAAATGCAAAGTGGGCCAATCGACAGCACCATTAAGGCGTGCTCATCACTAGCCGCGTTTCCACTGTCGGGCCAAAAGCGGGCGTGCTAGTGTGTGCCAGGGCCAGTCGCGTTTCCACTGTCATTTCCGTGCCTTGCCCGACCCATTTAAAGCACTGGCTCGCACTGGACCGACAGTGGAAAAGTGGCTACTGAGACACTGAGCAAAGAGAGATCTATGAAGTTGCTCTCTCCAATGGCAGGAGAGGAAGAGGAAAGAAACTCTTCAACTTCCTTGGTTGTTGCTGCTTCCTCTCATTCTCATTCATGTTGCTGGAAGCAGAGGGGACGTTAAGGAATGATGTTCTCACAGACACTCTTCTGCTAATCAGAGTTCCAGTGTGCTGTGGCTGTAACAAGTGTTTTGAGTTTAAGTTAAAGGTAGAGAATCCGAAACCAAACAGAAACAATGAGGAGGCAGGGTTCCTAGATTCGTTTTCCCCCTCTTTTTTTCTACTGTGAAACTTTTACTGGAGCACGTTGCATTTTCACTATTTTCCTGTCTTTCTCTTTCTTTGTCTTTAGATACCAGCTTTTTCAGACTGTATCTGTCACTGCTGAATAAAAGCAGCACTCATTAGCATTTCCTTCCTTGCTCGACTCTTATTACTCGGTGAGACGCTATTTTAAACTACCACAAATGCAGATTTGACACGGTGCATTGTTTACACTGAGTTAGCAGACATCATTGCCACTCTCCAAATGAAGCTGTTTGGATGCATAGCATCAATGGATCAGTTCGAGTTTGGATCACTTTGTGTGAGCTCTCTGAGAGTGTGTGTGTTTGGTTGCTGAGGATTGTGGGGAATGAGGCAGTTTAAAGGCAGACCGTTAATTGTGGTTTTAAACTACTCTTTATTGTCAGAATATGACAAATGCGTCACTTTAAAAAAAAAAAAAATCTTTACACTTTTCCAGTCATTTTTCCTTAACAAAATAAATATCTTAACAGAAAAATTAATTTCTACGTTTCTGCATTGATATTGTTTCAAATCATGAAACAGGTTTGTGTTGCCTGACTTTGATGTGTATCTTCAGCACAGTTTGCAGTGCAGGCTGCAATATTAGTAATATAAAAAAAAAAAAAAGGACTCTTAGAAATGCACATTTGACAGTAACTTGAGTTGACAGTAGTAGCAGTAGTATGTAACAGTCATTTTTATATGGTGAAATTTAATTATTCTGACTGCTTGAGTTTTATTGGAATTAACCATTGGTCTTCATGGTAGCATACATTTAGATCATGATCACAGTTAAAACCACACATTTAGCACCTCAGTACCATGGTAAAAATGTAACTATATGGTTTCTAGGTATTTGTATGAAAAGCAGTAGTCTAAATACATTTAGTATAAATGCACAAAGACTAGCCTATAGCTTAATCACAAAAAATACTGTAATTATATTCCATTACTCCTTTAATATATTTAGTACATGTCTACATTAATAATATAATTTTTTATGACTTTTTAAAATGTAAAACATATTTTACGTTGCAATATTTTTTCACAATATTATCAAATGAACACAGCCTTGTTTAGCATAAGAGACTTCTTTCAAAATCATTAAAAAAAAAAAAATCTTACAGGCCACAAATTTTTAAGTGGTAGTGTATAATTTCCCCCTTTTTTCCCGTACAGAAACTGATTTTGAATAATAATGCATAAACAACAGTTCTACCATAATACCATTATAATAACCTTATAATAAATCAAGATCTACCAATGAGAGAAGTCGCTGATTCCATGGAATGGGAATCACAGCAAAACATTTTAAATGATGTAATCTGATCAACCTCTTTGTATTTGCATTATGGTGGTTGACTTTTAGGTAAAGAATTTAAGTCATTTCTTTTAAGTTGTTGTTTGGTGACAACTGTGATGGGGCAGCAAAACACAAATTGGGATATGCAAGATGAACCCCAACATATTACCAATAGAATTCCTTTACCAAAAAAAAAAAAGTTAACCAACTTCTGAAATGTCTATGATTTGTGCACTGGTCTGTTTGTGGGAAGGCTTGTGTTTATGAACCTCTCTTGGCTCATCGCAAAGTGAACAAACTGCAGTTTTCGTTCTCAGTCTGCATGACATCCTACACTATTGTATTTGTAATTTATTATTTGTTACATTTAGTATTTTTGTTCTGTTTGATTTGTGTAGACTCTTTTTTTAACTATGAATATGGAATGAAGAATCGCACTGATGTAGAGAGCTGGGCGCAAGTTCATGTGAGGTAAAGGTCTGTGGCTGAGCCTCATTCCGGAGCTCATTAGGCAGTGAGACACTGACAGTGTAGAATTCAGCGGTTGTGTCTTTGGTCATGCATCAGCTGCTGTCTGCAGATGTGAGAAACTAAGATCTGCCAAAACACACACACCCACAAACACAAACACCCACACACACACACACACACACACACAAAAGTCTGGCATTTTCTAAAAAACTTGCTCTGTTGGAATTCTTATTTCATCCTCCTTCAACCAGAACGCTGGACTTCTGAGGAGGAACATGCCAAATTTGATTATCAGCTGAATTTGAGCGTTACCGTCTAAAAATCGGCTCTCCCAGGTCTCGTCAGTGGATAACGAATGCAAGCTGTTGAAGTCTGATGTTGAAGAAAGTGGAAGATGGAGAGGAAAGTAGAAGGATAGAGTGTGTTCGATGTGGATCACTGCCAAATTTAAACAATTAACATTATAATTTGTTTTTGTAATGTTGAAAGGTAATATAATTAACCAGTGAAACTAATCTCAGTTCCCTGCCAGACTGAAATGCTTCTGTAAATGATAATAGAAGTTGGTCCAGTGGGCTCATGGGACGGGATAAATCTGCTTCCCCCTTTGCACAGAACTGGCATCTATTCAGACAGTCCTGTGTGTAGAGGGACTCATTGAAATGCTTTCTGTAAACCCATCTGTGTGTGTTTGAAGAGTTCAACACTGTTCTGTGACAAAGCACAAAGCTGCAGTTCTTGGCCTCTCACAGTGACCAGTACGGTTTCACTCTGTATCACCACAGCAGTCAGTCAAGATTAACCCACCTCACCCTTGCCATCAGCTCTGAGCTTTATTTAAACCTTTTAACTCTGCCCTCAACGGTCCCACACTTTCCCTTTCTGCACGGTCCATGTACTTTTGCATCCATTCATTTTTTCTTTTTTAACCCAGAAATGAAATACGGAAAATGCGTTTAATCTTTTTTTAATGGTTCTAACACTGATGTGTACTGTAGAATAAGCAGGCACAAACTAATTTTCATAATTCAAAATTCCTATTTCATTAAAAATCTTTTAAAAAATTATATACAGCTTATTTTATGGTTTATATAAATGTTGAATGTAATTTCTAGTTTTTTTTTTTTGTAGCATCTCTATTATGGCTGCACAATTAATCGAAATTAAATCGCAAAGGCGATTAACCGCGATTAGGCAGAAGCTGCGATTGTCATGCGTATCTTTCAGTGAAGTACGGTTCTGTGATCAGCAGTAAATCTCCATCCGAAGGCCAGAGGGCGCTCTCGTGCTGAAACTCCAAATACACCTGGCAGATGAACTCCAGGAAATCCCTATAGCGGTTGCTGAATAAACAGAAGATTTAACTGCTTTCATTGATTCAGCGAGACTAATAAACACGCGACTATGACAATATATGGTTTATCTGAGTTCGTCTTATTATCATATTTATTATAATAAAGTAGCTATATAATAATGCAATGCTAATCGACATAGCCTTTGTCACTGCTTAGAATACTATGAAATACGTTGCGTGCCTTATTCTGTGTAAGAAGCCACATCATCTCACAGAAGGATTTACTTCAAAAACTCGACTGACATAACGTGAGTTTGGAGTAAAAACATATTAAATGTGGTATTTTTGCGTGCTTTCAGATGGAGCAGTATTTACTACACAGAGCCGTAGTTCACTGACAAGCTACGCAAACAGCTTTTATAATCGCAGAACGATATCTTCGATTTCATAATCGCAAGATTATGTCGTCTGCGATTATGAACCCGTTTTTGCGTAGCTTGTCAGTGAACTATGGCTCTATGTAGTAAATGCTGCTCCATCCACAGCTCTGTGTTTCATCTTTATGATGGTCTTGTGGTTGTGTGAATGTCACAAAACATGCCCAGGTCACATTTTGCCCCAAAATAAAAAGGAAAAAATATATTTTTTAATTATATACAAGTGTTCTTTTGTGTTCTTCTTTGTAATGTCAGTTTTTCGGTGGTGAGTCTCACCTCTGTAAATGATACAGTAAAATAGTAATACAATTAAAAAATTTAAGTCAGCTTAAATTAAAGGCATGTATAACAGACACCATTATCAGTGGTGTCTATTATTGTATTTTGAATCCACTTTTATAGATTTTAGGTTTTCATTTTAGTTTGTATTTAATTGTATGTACTGTTTGTCATTTTTATTAGTTTTTTATATTTATTTCTATTTGTTTTAATTTATTTTTGTTTTAGAAATGTTAGTACTTCAACTTATTTCAGTTTGTTGTCAAGGCAACATTCAGTTTTTTATTTAATTATTTTTAATTTCAGATTTATTTAAATTAACAAAAGCATTTTTGATAGTTTTAGTTTTAGTTAAAAAAAAACCATTGACCATGATGTATAAATACATTTAGTTTAAATAAGATTATTTTTTATTACGGTAATGTTTTTAGCATTATTCAAAGACATTTGCATAAAGCATGAAAGCTTAAAAGGCATGAAAATAATGTTTAAAGGGCCTATTATCTTTTTTTTTTTAAATCGAAATAATTGATATTATTTTCAATATGGTATAGTTTGTCCCAGTGGGGTATATATTATAATATTTTAAAATTTGTTTTTATTTTGGGGTGATATATGTCTTGACCATGTTCTTGATAGGTTTTGTGCGAATCACTCCACTCACCCCCTGTTGGAGGGGTTCATTTCACATGTGGGCCAATGAGGTTTTTGTCTGTCTGCTGGTGTCTGGTCTACACGCTTGAGGAGTTCCCAGGTGCCTACCAGACTGTAACAATGTTTGCCAGGGCTTCTGACCCCACTCTGCTCCATCTCTGTTAGTGGGCTGTCATTTTAACAATACTTGGTCAGACCCTTAGAGCAACTGACTTTAATTGATTGATGCCTCATAAATGTTGCGCCCTCCCACTTCCTGAATCAGTTCCACCCAGCGACCCATATTTCTCAACCTCCTTTTCACCCTCCACAACTTTTCTGTCCACAGACCCATGTAAGGAAGTGTGGAGGAAGTTTCAGTTCTCCTCAGGCTTAACCTTTGAGCTGAGAAAGATGTGTGTGTGTTAATGTGTATGTGCATCAAAGAGTCCCAGTGGAGAAGAATTCTTCCAAGTCTGAATTTTCATGAAGGCTTGTAGTCTTGTTGCCCCAAAAAAAACATGAGAGACCACAGACTAGTAGAAGAATGCTGCTCTGTGTGTACGGTGCTTGAAACTTAAAGGGGTCATATGATGTTTTTTTAAAGATCATTATTTTGTGTATTTGGTGTAACAGAATATGTTGACATGCTTTAATGTTCAAAAAACACATTATTTTTCAAATACTGTACATTATTGTAGGTCCTATATGACCCGCCTCTCTCAAACGCTTCGTTTTCTACAAAGTCCCTCCTTCCGACAAGCGCAGTCTGCTCTGATTGGCCAACTGACCCAGTGCATTGTGATTGGCCAAACACCGCAAGCACCTTAACTTTGATAAAGAATATCTCTTTGGTTTTGAGACTTTAGTCTTTGCAACTTCAGGGATCTTATCTATGCACAATCAGCTTGTAACACTCCAAAGAGAAAGGAAAACTTGAAATCGCATCATATGACCCCTTTAAGCTTCCTTCATGGACCAAGCCTCATATTTCTCTTTCTTGGCTTATGAAAACCTCTCATTTGATCTCTGAATAAAGCAAATAGCTATATATAGCACTAAAACCAAAAGATTTGAAATAGAAAATAATGGCTTTTTTTTTTGGGCTTTTTCTCAGCATTTTGGCTAAAATGGTCTGTCCTGGCTTGGGCTTTTTCTCATTTCAGAGCTCTGAAAGAAGCATTGATTACATTGAATAAAATTCAATAGCTCTCTAAATATTTCAAATAGCAGCAATTTGAGATGGTATTGAAATTATATATATTGTGCGGCATCTGTGAACAAGGGCTTTGCTGTTGACTCATATCCTTTATAATTCTCGCTGGCATTGTAAATGTCATCACATTTAAACTAAGGTGGCATTTTTATCTTTAACCCCGAATGAGATATTTTTCTGTCTGTGTTGCTCCCAGAATGCAAGACACTCATTACTCTTCCATTTGGCACTGGGGGACGATGGAAAAGCAGGATTTAAATGATTTTGTGGAACTCTATAATGCTACTTCTCTTTTATTCTGTAGTTGAACCGCTGCAGATAGTGCTTGAGCTTGACAGATGTGTACAGACCGCCCTCAACTTTGCATGTGTGTCTAACTGATCCGTTGACCTGATAAGCTTGTTTGAGGTTAGCACTAGGGGTGGCACGATACCATCGGACAATACCGATACCGATCTGATACCAGCAGAGTTTTTTTATTTTTATTTCTATACCTCAGTGTATGTTGACCTGATCATCACTCTTTTGTGTATTACACACAATCTACTAAATATAGACAACTTCATTATAAAGAAAAATAACAAATTAAAAAATATATAATCATAATCTATGAGAAGAATGCTATTATAAACTAGATTAGCGGATGATTCAGCAGCATAAGTTACTCTACAAAAATCATGAGTTCACAATAATTTGATCAAATCTAAACATTTAGAGAAAAAAAACATTATTTAGTGGGGGAAAAAATAAAAGTAAATGGGTGTAATCTGGTAAAATGTCACACATTGCTCTTTGTATTGTAATGTACATTCATGAAAATCAAGTAAATATAATTATATATAAATATATGCAATAAATTAAATACATTTCATTTACATTTATAGCACAGTAATGAGGCAGCAACATATGATAGATAAGACGGAACAAGAAAGGCTATTAACAATCTTTCATTGCGCAAAAGTATTATAACATGAAAGGCTCCAATTCACAAAGCGCAAAACACAGAGCGTCACAAAGCGCTTATGCACATCCCTTGAGCAGAATGATGCGCTTGAAGCAACACGGAGTCACAGCGCGCAGCGCTTCACATAGAAAAGTTCAAAGAACAAAGGGAATATGCATAGTGTATTATATCTGTGCGATAGTTTGAGTCTTTTCTTTTAACAGTTTTAAATTTCAGTTCCTGTGCGCGTGAAGAACAATTCATAGTGCTCTCTTCTCCAGTGTAGTGATCTCTAACAGACACCCGGTAGAGAGCAACATGTTTTAGAATTAGCACTAAACTCCAGCAAGATAAAGTCCTTTTATGCAAAACCACTGATGTTTATCTACAGATCAAGTATAATAATAGGAACATTGTATCATCTTAGAGTGAGTTTCGTCGTTTTGACTGTCGTAACTGAACGTCACGCGTAGTTTGAACGTTAAATTGAGGATGACAGACAGCCGCAGCGGAGAGAAGGGTTTATGTGAACTTGAATTTAACGACTTAAATATTCATCTGTACTTCACATTAAACTATGGAACGGCTTCAGAACACTTGGAATATAGTGCACGGAAAATTTATGGTGCTTTATAATGTTTTTGTGCCTTTTGTGGCGCTTAATAATAACAGAATATAGTTATACGCACAATATCGGATTTGGATCGGTCTCGTCTGACCGATACCCCGATCCAGCAGAAAGTGGCATTATCGGAGCGATACCGATACTGAATATCGGATCGGGGCACCCCTAGTAGTTAGCACACCAGAATGTCTGTCCCATTGACATACTGTAGCTGGAGCAGTTGACATGTTATGTCATGCACTGTCTGACCTTCCAATATGCAATGTAAACTTAATTCTCACAGACTACATGCAACAGGAAGTCATTGAATGCATTGCGTGTTTTTATGAATCAATGGTGTGTCTCTGGATTATTTTTTTGTAATCAAGCATTTGTCAGAATAGATTGTATTGAGTGGACTTGTCTGTTAATTACTATCTGTCTCATTCTGATTCACAGTCTACAATCTTTAGTTTGTTTCTTTAGCTCTCCATGTGCAATTGAGTCCCAAAAATCTGATTTTTAATTTTATATACACATTTTTGAGATACTATTTTTCAAATAAAAATGCCTTTTTATTTTGAATTGTTTATTATTAATAACTAAAGTATTTCGTGTATTTATTTTATTTTTATTAATTAATTAATTTTTTAAAAATCTAAAATTTTTTCTGTCTTCAGGAACATAACTGCATCATTTGACCTTTCTGGCTCTCCCCACTTCACATTTCTAAATGGATGCTTCTTGGGAACAAACACAAGAATTTCATATTAATAATAAATTAGATTTGGGATATAATTGTCTGGGTATCCAAAGTACTCTAATGGGGACTCTCATGAACCATTACTACGTAATGAATATGTGAATGACTCTAAAATGTCCTGCTTATTACATGGCTTCTTATCAAATAAATAAGTGGAGATGAATTGTTGATTTTAAATTATTTTATTATGTAAGGAAAAAGAGATTGCAGAGTGAGAGACATGAAACTAGGATATTGGTTGCTAAGGACTGTGCTCATTTATATAGTTTAGCACTCATTACGTACATCGTTTTTGATTGCAGCATGCTACAATCTAATCAAAATTAAGTATTCCAGAAAATATGAATATGTTTTACTTGGATTGTGTGGCTGTAGCTGTGTGCTGGTCTTCCAGCATTCCTTATAATGAGACAGTAAATTATCCACTGGAGCAACATTAAGACATTATTGTGTTCTGTATCTCACATACACCATTAGTCCAAAACAAATAGATGGTCTGCTCAAGTAATGCAGGGCAAATTAAATCCAGAGACATGGGGATATTAAAGGGGACATCGGATGCCCATTTTCCACAAGTTGGTATGATTCTTTAGGGTCTTCATGAAATGTCTGCAACATACTTTGGTTAAAATTCCTCAGTGGTCGTGTAAAACAACACCCTTTTTACCTTGTCAAAAACAGCTCTGTTCACAGTGACCCGTTTCGGTGCATGTCTCTTTAAATGCTAATGAGCTCTGCTCACGCCGCCCCTCGCTTCTGTGGAAGAGGAAAGGCGATTTGCAAGTAATCATAATATATATATATTTTTATTATGTAAGGAAAAAGAGATTGCAGAGTGAGAGACATGAAACTAGGATATTGGTTGCTAAGGACTGTGCTCATTTATATAGTTTAGCACTCATTACGTACATCGTTTTTGATTGCAGCATGCTACAATCTAATCAAAATTAAGTATTCCAGAAAATATGAATATGTTTTACTTGGATTGTGTGGCTGTAGCTGTGTGCTGGTCTTCCAGCATTCCTTATAATGAGACAGTAAATTATCCACTGGAGCAACATTAAGACATTATTGTGTTCTGTATCTCACATACACCATTAGTCCAAAACAAATAGATGGTCTGCTCAAGTAATGCAGGGCAAATTAAATCCAGAGACATGGGGATATTAAAGGGGACATCGGATGCCCATTTTCCACAAGTTGGTATGATTCTTTAGGGTCTTCATGAAATGTCTGCAACATACTTTGGTTAAAATTCCTCAGTGGTCGTGTAAAACAACACCCTTTTTACCTTGTCAAAAACAGCTCTGTTCACAGTGACCCGTTTCGGTGCATGTCTCTTTAAATGCTAATGAGCTCTGCTCACCCCGCCCCTCTCTTCCGTGGAAGAGGAAAGGCGATTTGCAAATAATCATAAAAATATAAAGTGTGGGACTTACTTCTTCTGGAGGTGCAGCTGGATTACGAACAGTGGGTACTGATCCATCCTTGATTTTGAACTTTTTAGCAAAACCTGCCTTGAATTGTCCCTCGTTCAGAAAGTAGTCTGGAGTAAAATCATTTGCGCAGACATAAGCTAATTTAGGTAGATCGGGGGAGCGCATTCCCTTCAAAAACAAAAGTAATCCACTGCGTCTTCAGCGGCTCAGATGTCGGGAGTAAGATAACTGCCATGTTCATTATTACATCCAAAAACAAAACACCTCAATCGCTTATGAGACATTCTTGTCTACACCTGCTGTGGCGTCGAAACAATGGTGGACTGTTTACAGCTCACTCAGGGCGCGTCTATGCTAAAACAGCAGTGTCCGTCAACAGTCGTGGGAGGGTCCTGTGCAAAGTGACGTCTCTTTGCCAAGAATCTGTGAACGGCTTTCTCTGAGAAAGTGCTTATGATTTGTGGGGATTTAAAAACAAGTACTGGGTGGATTTTTATCATTATAGGATGGTTGTGTACACACACTGCCAACACACATTTAAGTTCAAACACCATGTAAAAGTGAATTTTGCCTCCGATGTCCCCTTTAATTATGCTGGAACGGTTTTGTGAATACCCAGAAGAGAGTCTTCTCTTTTGTAGGTTTCTGGTGTAACAGTGTTTGGAAGTAAATAAAGGTCCATTGTGGGTGGTGGATATAGGATTTTTGCCGATATTTTTCAACTCATTTTGGCTGATAGCCGATGCCAATACGGATATATAGCTATTGCCTTTTGTTTGGAAACAACACCAAGTCTCTCCTGTGCAGAGCTTATAAACAAATTATTTTTAATTTTGGTTATTTTTTAGCAAAAGCTTACTTGTTAGAACTAAATAAACATTATTAATGTTCTTTTTATGAGAGTACTGTGATAGCTTTGAAAATAATTAGGCCTATAATAAAACCAATTACTGCTGTTTTTTTTTTTCAGACAGATGCAGTTGTAACCTTAACATTTTATTTGTGGATTTAACATTAATAGGTGGTCTAAAGCAAAAGAGCTGTAAAAATTCTACAAATCTTTTAGAGCTCCGTGTATTTAAGTTTTCATAATCCATTTGAAAAAAATTTACAAGTGACAAATGTTTGTGATTTTTATTCATGTAAGCTATATTTTGACCTTTAAATCAAATCTCTTGATTTTATGACATCAGGTATTGCTTTATTTATCCAGAAACACAATTATCCTTATGCTATTTGTATATTTTACTTTTCATTTTATTACAAGTAGGCCTACAGCGCCTCTTAAATGAATAAAATGCGAACGGGCATTTGGACCTGAGGGAGGCTGTTTTTGCAGCTGCACGCGATGGTTTCTGTTTACTCTATCACACACCGGATGCGTCATTCTGTACTTGCATTCTTAATTTAAATGCAGTGATCCAAAACAGTGTATGGAAGCCCGTTTCCGCCACGGAATAAAAAATTAAAAAAGGGAATTGCGACTTTTTATCTCCCAATTCTGAGGTTTTTCTCAGAAATGTGAGAGAAACTCGCAATTCTGACTTTTTTTTCTCGCAATTGCGAGTTTACATCTCGCAATTCTGACTTTTTTTTCTCAGAAATGTGAGATATAAACTCGCAACTCTGAGAAAAAAGGATTGCTAATGGTTGCCTGTTAAATTACAGTAGCTACATAAAATTTCACTTTCTGTTTTTCACCACATAAACAGAGTAAGGAGAGATGACTGAGGATGATGGCGAATGATTTGCAAAATGTGTGGTAAGTACTGCCGCTAACAGAGTACGTGTGATCTCGAATCTCGAAAGTGAAAGTGAAACTAAAAAGAGATCGTGCATTCAAAAGCAGTTTCAATGCCAGGCATAATAGCGGCTCCCTGATGCTCGCAATTTATATACAGTATAATTGCCCAATGATATACAGATAACTGTGAGAGAAAATATTGAAATAAACAGACAGAGTGTGATCGCGAATCTCGAAAGTGAAAGTGAAACTAAAAAGAGATCGTGCATTCAAAAGCAGTTTCAATGCCAGGCATAATAGCGGCTCCCTGATGCTCGCAATTTATATACAGTATAATTGCCCAATGATATACAGATAACTGTGAGAGAAAATATTGAAATATATATTTTCCTCCCATCTCGTATTTATTCCCTTTAGGAATAAATACAAAATACAAAGTTATTGTTTTAATTGTGTTCAGCATGGTGGACCGCATTTGAATTAGTGACGGGCCGCGGGTTGAGAACCACTGGTATACATGTTTATCTATGTAAACAGGTATGCAACAATGCATGTAACAAATGTAAAATATTGTAAAAAGAACTTGGTCTTTTTTAGTATTTTTATGGTCTGTTTTCTTTGAATTTGATTTAAAGGCTTATTTTAAAATGTTTTATCTGATCTGCTCTAACGCTGTGAAAAAGAAATGGGCTCCATTTGTTTCAAGATATGCAATTTTGTTTTTCTGCTATAATGTGTTAAATTTTATAAGGGTAATATGATACCGTATAATTTTAGACACATTTGACTGAGGTCCTTGACTTTGCCCCTGGTTCTTAGTTTATCAGATGTAAAAGTTAGAGTGGAATAGTTTGCTTTCTGTGAACAAATCTTAAATATGTACTTGGAAGTACCATCATGGAAAACCATAATAATATGGATGAACTTAATGAAGCCACTTATTCTTTATTTGAAATATAAATATATATATATTATATTAGAAATATATTACTTTAGCTTTTCATTTTGAAAAACAATGATACATTTCTGTTTCACAAAATGCTTGTCTAATTACTTTGCCTTTGGATTTTGGAAATAATATCCACTGTTAACACTTAGCCCAGTAAAAATTGTTGTTGTCACTGCACTTATAATTTAAGGCTTTACATCTTGTTGATGTATTAGAATGTTTTTTTAATTTTTATTTTAATGTAATTTATTAACACTGGAGTCGTGATTCTGATATTTCTGTCCGATCCCAACTGTTGATTTACAGATGTCATTATAGATTTGATGGAGTAGTTATGGAATTAAATTAGAAATGCAGTCCAAAGTTATTAATTAGTTAGTAATTAAGAACAACTATGTAAATTGTGGTTTGCTGTTTCATACAGAGGCTTGCCAAAAATTGTATGGTGCGCTGTAAGTGCCAAATTATTTCTATGTGTAAGTTTCTTTATGATGTCCATATAATGTATGAAAGCATTTGGTCTAGTATTGGATATTCATATTCGTTAAGATAAAATAAAAAAAATCCAACTCAACACTCCTACTAGAATGTTTATAAACTTAAGCACTAGAATAGTTAATTCTTGTAAAATGTACTGCAACTTTCTCAGTACTATACTAGCATGGGCAGTGTGTTCATTGCTCGTATTTGTGACCTTTTCATTAATTATTATTATTATTATTATTATCAGTAGTAGTAGTCGTCGTCGTCATAGTATTAGTATTATTTTTTTTTGTCTGTACACGTTACAGTAAGGTTCAATTTGTTAACATCAGTTAATGTAATTAGCTAATGTGAGCTAAAAATAAACAATACTTTTACAGAATTTAATAATTTCTACATATTAATTTTTAACATTTAAAGTTGTACAAAAAAACAAGTATGTATCATGAAAGAACATTAATGAACAGTAATAAAGTTATTGAACAAAAGTATATTTATAAATGAACATGAACTTTAATAAGTTGTGTAAAATTGGTTATAATTTGTTCATGATACTTGCATTAACCAGTGGTAAAAAATGGAACCTTATTGTTCAGTGTTACCATTTATTTAAACATATTTGTGCACACATATATATAACCATATTGCCATGTCTCTGTTTATGTCAGTGGTAAATGCTGCTGTATTTCCAAGTATGCATTTAGAAGGTATGACCACTATAGCTTTGACTTTGTTGTTGTTATGAGAGAATAGCTCTTTTTTTCCAGAGTTCTTGTTTACTGGAAACTCCTACGCCTGTTAGTCTGCGGTAAAGGGCTACGGCTCTCAACTCTCAGCGGTATGTGGACTTATTTACTTTGGCACACTCATTTATTTTCTAAAAAGCACTGTTCTTAGCTGTCTCAGAGGCACATAGCTGAGACTTATGTACCGTATACTGCACTTATGAAACTATTAAGCCGCGTGGTTTCAGTGGTGGTCATGCTGTTGTGAATATGAATGTGCTAGAATGCATGACGAGCTGAGGGTTAGAGCAGCGTGACTAATTCTGGGATCTCCTATGAAGTGTGTGGCTGACTGACTCGGGCTGTCCTTCACGCCTGACTGATGAGACTACATGCCTAGCGTCCTCCCAGCTTGCTGGGCTGTTCTGGAGAAATATGTCAATGAAAAAGCACATAGTTGGCAGTAAAATTCGACCAGTTCCAAAGTAAACATTGCTAGGCTGTATCATATAGGTGATTAGTCTGTTTGAACTTTTATTTCAAAAAGAAAATCCTGCTGGAGATTAATGAATGTGAGCAAGATGTTTGTAAAGGGCACTTGAAAATGTGTATTTTACAGTAAATTAAATTTCTTTCATGTCTACACTGATTTAGCATTGCTTATCAATTTAAATTCCTCATTTTACTGCTCCACTCGTTCTCCTCCATGTCCCTGTCTAGGAAATTATCTGCCTATATTGTCCTTTACTAACCATGTGCAACATGAACAACTTTCAATATTTGAAACTGACAGCATGGAAATTTAACTTTTTCCAACCTGATGAGCAAAGGTATTTGTTTTCAGGTTTATCTAGTATAATTATGAAATATTTGTCGAAAAACGACTTGAAGGTGTATTTAATGAATATTCTGTACTGGTTTCCCTAGCTGTTTTATCAGCCAGAACACGGCCAATGCACACAGCTGAAATATTCAGAAATCCAGAGAGGCATCAGTTCTTATGCCAAGCCAAACAACAGCAGAATTATGCATTAAAATGTGCATAGTCAGTAGTGCTGTCAAACGAGTAATCGCGATTAATCGCATCCAAAATAAAAGTTTTTGTTCACATAGTATATGTGTGTGTACTGTGTATATTTATTATGTATATATAAATACACAACCATGCATGTATATATTTAAGAAAAATATTATGTTTATATATGAAATATATTTATATGTAATATAAATTATATAAATATATACATGTAAATATTTTCAAAATATATACTGTATGTGTGTATTTATATATACATAATAAATATACACAGTACTAGAGCTGTCAAAATGGGGGTGACAGAGGAACCGAATTTTCTACTTAAATATTATCAAAATTCGAAATTGTATTCAAATTTAAAAGGCATAATTTCAGTTAGGGGGAAAAAGCTTTTGGCTTCTCTCCTGAGGCCACAAGAGGGTGCATCGAGCAAAATATTATGCACGTTTCTTCAAAGCGTAATAAAATAACACGACTATCTTTGAAAAAAAGTTCATAATGTTTAAAATAATGTTTATAAACCATATGTAATTAATAAAGTTGCTTAAACAATTAGAAAAAAAAACAGCACCATGCATGTATGTAT
>NW_015640075.1:83791-89847 GCF_001515625.1 Sinocyclocheilus rhinocerous
AAAACAGCACCATGCATGTATGTATAGTTTAATACAAAGGACCGAAAACCAATCACAAAGAGTAGGCTACTTCATTTAAAAACATGAGATACAGTGGGATGGGGAAAAACCGCAATAACGTCTTTAGACATGTTTTTTAAAAGTTTAACTTGCATTAATTTTACATGGCTTTCTTAACATGCCACTCTCTGTGAGACGCGAGTGCAACGCTGATAGATGTCCCTCTAGAAAATGTGATAGTTATGCATTCTGTGTGAACGGCTTGGTTTCAGTTTTGACGTAAACAACATCATCTCCACACTGATGCTCTCGTTTTCCGCAATATATGAATGAACAACGTAGTAGCGCCGCATCTAGTGGGTTCAACTGGATAGGCAAACAAAAGCATTCAAATGCAATCAGTGACACATACATCGTCATCGCATCTCGTGCGCCACTGATAAGGCTGCCTGACGGCTGACGCAGACCTTAAATGTGGAAATTTTTTTTTTTAATTCGATGAATATTCGAAATTCGATTTTTTTTTTTACAGCCCTACACAGTACACACAGATATATTATGTAAATAAAAACTTTTATTTTGGAAGCGATTAATCGTTTGACAGCACTAATAGTCAGTATGCCTGTACATCTTAATGGCTGTTGTAACAGTTTTATGACTTTCAAAGTGTCTTTTGTATGTACTTTCAATCTGTTATAGTTTTATGATTAGCCATTGTAACTTATGAGCTCCGGACAGTGACTCTGATTTATCAGCTAATGTTCTGAAGGAGGAGGCAGAAATGACCTTTCTAATAGTCATTTTCTTCAATCATTAAAACTCTTTAATGTTAATAATGTCCTTTTGTTGAAAGTGCTGCACAATGGCACGGCTTCATTAGTGTAAAAGCAGGGAAATGTGGATTTATTAGCTCGTCAGGGTAAAGCAGCTTTGCTTTGTTTTCGATTAACAGGTTTGGAGAAATTCCTGTTGCCTTCTCAGAGAGAGTCCCAAATGGGTTTTGTTCCAGTATGTTTCATTTTGGAATTGATATGCTAATGTTTTAATTGGCAGGGTGAGATGAAAATAGGATTGCCCTGTAAATACATTAAAATTTGAAAATATTTCTGCAGGAATATTGCTGATTACTCCATACTATGTTCTGTTAGTTGGAGGAGCTGTCCTTGGCATTACTTTTTTACAGTTTTACAGTATTGTAAAGCATTGTTTTCCATCCAAGGGGCCAGGGCCCTAGGGGGGCCTCAGCAAATTTCTGCAGTCGGACGTAGCAACAGTAACTAAGGAGTGCGGCACTTTGCGAAGGGTCAACTAAGCTAACTATGTGACATTCAGATTAATATTAATCTGTTTAAACTTTGGGTTAGAATTAAGTTTAAACAAGTTCCTAACTTTTTTTTTAATAGTTAAACCCAAAATCACATCTCTTGTTGAGCAGAGGCGAGCTGATATTTTACAGAATTATTAGACTTGTGATTTTACCAGTGGATGATGAAATGGGGAAAAAATCCTATAGGTTTTTATTAAATATCTAGGAAACGGAATATTCATTGGGGGTCAATTGATTGATTGATTGATTGATTGATTGGGCTGGTAAGCAACTTCCCAGAACACCTAGCCACTACATAGCAACTTCTTATAAAATGCTTACACTGTAAAAAAAAATAAGTTGATTCAACTTAAAATAATTTGTAACCTGGCTGCCTTAAAATGTTGTGTTCAATAAGCTAAAAAAACATTTGTTGTTTACACATATATTGGAGTTCCTTAAACCTAGAATTAATAGTTGGGGTAACAAAGGTGAAGCTGAATCGACTTTATATTTTGTATAACCAACAAGTTTTTAGTTAGCCCAACAAGACGAGAAAGTTGTGCTAACCTAAACTATGTAATTTGCCCACACAACTCAAGTTTCTATTTTCTACTGTACCGCATAAAAATGGAATGGACATTTAAGAACATGCAATGTATTTTATTTTATTTCAAAATTGACAGCATGCTATTTAGTATTAGTGTGTTTAGTATAAAACCACCTTTAAAAACAAACATTGACATTTCATATTAACTGTGGAACTATTATCTAAAAGAAAAAGGAAAGTACAACATCATAATGTTGGTCAAACAATTATCTAAAAAAAAACTTGTACATGCAACACGTTTTGGTAGCTTAGATTAACTCAATGGCATTTTAGAACAAATATGTTAAGCTTTTTTTAACCATGCAAAATGGTGGTGTGATGCAACTTTTAGTGTACAAACAGTAAACATTTGTGCAACTAATAAATCAACGCTACCAACTGAAACTGTATTGCTGCCATTAACTAGGCCAACTTGCCACTACACTTTGTCTTGAAGCAAACTGTTGCGGAGTCCATTAACTTTCGCAGAACAATTGCCACTGCCAATGCCCATGAACACTTTTTGTATCACCTCGAATGTGTACTTCAGTCTCTTGGGATAGTCTATGTCAAGACAGTAAAGAAGACCCATGAGTGTAGCAAAGGCATTAGCAACATCTCCTAGGTCACGTTTGACAATCTGCTCCTCCAGAACCACAGCAACATCCACCATCTCCCTTTCTAGCAACGCTCTGCTGCTCTCGCCTTCTACAGTGACGATGAGAATGCCAACATCAACTTCTTTTGTAGCATCTTTTTCTGAACTGTCAGCCTAAGAACATAATGAACAAAGATATTAGTAATTAAGCATGTACCGTTACATTACCAAATTCAATGTGCTACCCTGTGTTGAGAAAGACATGACAAATGCAACATTGATGATTACCTTCTCTAGAAAAATTTCTCTCATGAGTCACATCAATATAATTTGTTTGTGTAGTACTAGGCTGTATCACTTTTCTCAAAACCAGACCAATATACGCAATGGCGTATTAAATATTATATTAAACTATTTACAAGAATCATTTTATGACATTAAAAGACGAATTACTAGATTTTAAAGAATGTTGGTAACCAGACAGTTTCTGTTCCCTATGAAAAGTACAACATCATAATGTTTGTCAAACAATTATCTAAAAAAAACGTATGAAAACTAACAACAGTTTTCAATTCATAACATTTCTGTCGAACAATTTTCTAAAAAATAAAAAATTTATGAAAACTTGTACATGCAACAAGTTTGGTAGATTATAGATTAACTCAATGGCATTTTAGAACAAATATGTTAAGCTTTTTTTAACCATGCAAAATGGTGGTGTGATGCAACTTTTAGTGTACAAACAGTAAACATTTGTGCAACTAATAAATCAACGCTACCAACTGAAACTGTATTGCTGCCATTAACTAGGCCAACTTGCCACTACACTTTGTCTTGAAGCAAACTGTTGCGGAGTCCATTAACTTTCGCAGAACAATTGCCACTGCCAATGCCCATGAACACTTTTTGTATCACCTCGAATGTGTACTTCAGTCTCTTGGGATAGTCTATGTCAAGACAGTAAAGAAGACCCATGAGTGTAGCAAAGGCATTAGCAACATCTCCTAGGTCACGTTTGACAATCTGCTCCTCCAGAACCACAGCAACATCCACCATCTCCCTTTCTAGCAACGCTCTGCTGCTCTCGCCTTCTACAGTGACGATGAGAATGCCAACATCAACTTCTTTTGTAGCATCTTTTTCTGAACTGTCAGCCTAAGAACATAATGAACAAAGATATTGGTAATTAAGCATGTACTGTTACATTACCAAATTCAATGTGCTACCGTGTTGAGAAAGAAATGACAAATGCAACATTGATGATTACCTGAAGAAAAATTTCTCTCATGAGACACATCAATATAATTTGTTTGTGTAGTACTAGGCTGTATCACTTTTCTCAAAACCAGACCAATATACGCAATGGCGTATTAAATATTATATTAAACTATTTACAAGAAGAATCATTTTATGACATTAAAAGACTAATTACTTTTACACCAAATACTAATTAATATACATTTTTAAACTTTGCCACTATCCTAGGTTTTGATTATTTGTCAGCAAGATTTTAGTCATTTAAATTACAATAACATTTATTATGAAGACTGATTATTGAATACCCGGTTCTTGGAAATTTGTAACCAGTTCTAAAATGGAACTGGTTTTCGACACCCAACCCTACTCTCAATGCCAGTAGCACTGGGCTGAGCTTTGCCACTGTAGTGTGAAAGCACTGTAAGGGTATTGTTCTGTCACTACTGTCCTCAGGCATGTTTCTGTAGTTGGTTAATATTAGCCTGTATCCACTGACTTGCGTTTGTCGGCCACAGTCTCCGCTAAAATATTTCCTGTTCTACTTAAGTATCCCCCCCCACACACACACAATCTTGGATGGCCTGAGGGTTAGTAAATTAACAGCAAATTTTCATTGTAGACAAACTGTGATGACTGCAGAACCAAGCATGCTCATAATTATGATAACACTGCTTTTGAAGAATATTGAGCAGAGTGTGAGTGCGCTATTGATTAACCTCATGCACAATCAAATGGTTCGGTCTCACGCGCACATGCAAAACGGTATGGCACGTGTGCTACTGTAGTAAATTTACTGATCGCAGACAACCCCTGCTACCCCTTTTCAAAAACTCATCAGATCTGGACTAATCACAATAATAACCTATTTTGGATCCAAAACGGCAAATTTCACAGAAAGCTGACGAGTTTGCATCCCTGATAACAGCTTTTGATCACAAAAAGCTTGTTTTTTCCCCTTTGTTAATTACAGTCTGATGGTCTTGGTAACCTTAATTGGTACGTTTACTCATTTAAAGGGGTCATATGACCTATTTTGGATCCAAAATGGCAAATTTCACAGAAAACTGAAGAGTTTGCATCCCTGATAACAGCTTTTGATCACAAAAAGCTTTTTTTTTTTTTTTCTTTGTTAATTACAGTCTGATGGTCTTGGTGACCTTAACTAGTATGTTTACTCATTTAACAAACATTTTCATCAATACAAGCTGGACATAAGTTTGTTCTTACCTCAATTAAGAAGTCTTAATTCAAAATGGAGGCTTCGTCAGCATGGCACCTGTTCTGACGCAGTGGGGTTTCCTTGCAGGAGCTACTGATAAATGTCTGTTGTAAATTTATCATGTATCATTATGTAAAATATATCACAATCAAATGAACAAATAAAACTCCAAAGTTTAGTTCTGTTAAATACACGTGGCAATAATGTGCATATTATTGCAGTGAAAATATCATGGACTCGTATTCATTCCAGGGAACGAATTAAGTCAAATGAACGAATTCTCTTAACAAATTATAACGAAATAATGAAGTCATAAAATGAGAAACAAATACGTGATCACTATAAATATATTTTTGTCCACATATCATGTTTTACACTCCGTACAACACTGCCGCGAGGATACACTGACAGCCTGTTTAATATTTCTCTAGTTTACCCTAATTTAACACATTTTCATCAATACAAGCTGGACATAAGTTTGCTCTTACCTCAATTAAGAAGTCTTAATTCAAAATGGAGGCTTCGTCAGCCGTGGCACCTGTTCTGACGCGGTGGGGTTTCCTTGCAGGGGCTTCTGATAAATGTCCGTTGTAAATTTAGGCCTATGACCTAAAATATATCACAATCAAATGAACATATAAAACTCGAAAGTTTAGTTCTGTTAAATACGAATTATTAATCATGGACACGATTTCACTATCATGAGGGAACTAATTCATGGCCACTAGAAATATATTTTTGTCTACATATCACGTGCAGGGTTCTATAAAAACAGTGGCAAGAGGATTACACTGACAACCCTGTATTTATCTAGTTTAACGTTACACCTTAAAATACGTGATCACTATAACGTTACATATATTTTTGTCCATGTTTTACACTCCGTACAACACTGCCGCGAGGATTACACTGACAACCTGTGTAATATTACTCTTTACCCTAATGTATCAAACATTTTTCATAAATACAAGCTGGACATAAGTTTGCTCTTACCTCTGGAACTCTTGGTTGGGCACTGATATCTTAAGTGTACCCAACATTTTAGTTGAACTGACTTAGGAAAATGAGTTGGGGAAGCTGGGGAAGC